>NW_026776744.1:0-74971 GCF_030936135.1 Gavia stellata | reverse complement strand
TCTCCTGCTCAATCTGGCCAAATTCAACACCGAAATTGCGAACGTCCGGCGATTGCTCCTACACTAAAGGTGCCAGCCCTGAAAGCTCTTGCTGGTCCTCATCTCCCACTGCTAACCTCTCAAACGAACCACAAACACTTGGGCTCTGAACTTGTTTAGCCTACGAAAACTTCAAAGTACACAGCCTCTCCTGCTCAATCTGGCCAAAATTCAACACCGAAATTGCGAACGTCCAGCGATTGCTCCTACACTAAAGGTGCCAGCCCTGAAAGCTCTTGCTGGTCCTCATCTCCCACTGGTAACCTCTCAAATGAACCACAAACACTTGGGCTCTGAACTTGTTTAGCCTACGAAAACTTCCAACGTACACAGCCTCTCCTGCTCAATCTGCCTGAAATTCAATACCGAAATTGTGAACGTCCAGCGATTGCTCCTACACTAAAGGTGCCAGCCCTGAAAGCTCTTGCTGGTCCTCATCTCCCACTGGTAACCTCTCAAACGAACCACAAACACTTGGGCTCTGAACTTGTTTAGCCTACGAAAACTTCCAACGTACACAGCCTCTCCTGCTCAATCTGCCTGAAATTCAACACCGAAATTGCGATCGTCCAGGGATTGCTCCTACACTAAAGGTGCCAGCCCTGAAAGCTCTTGCTGGTCCTCATCTCCCACTGGTAACCTCTCAAACGAACCACAAACACTTGGGCTCTGAACTTGTTTAGCCTACGAAAACTTCCAACGTACACAGCCTCTCCTGCTCAATCTGGCCAGAGCTCAACACTGAAATTGCGAACATCCAGCGATTGCTCCTACACTAAAGGTGCCAGCCCTGAAAGCTCTTGCTTGTCCTCATCTCCCACTGGGAACCTCTCAAACGAACCACAAACACTTGGGCTCTGAACTTGTTTAGCCTACGAAAACTTCCAACGTACACAGCCTCTCCTGCTCAATCTGGCCAGAGCTCAACACCGAAATTGCGAACGTCCAGGGATTGCTCCTACACTAAAGGTGCCAGCCCTGAAAGCTCTTGCTGGTCCTCATCTCCCACTGGTAACCTCTCAAACGAACCACAAACACTTGGGCTCTGAACTTGTTTAGCCTACGAAAACTTCCAACGTACACAGCCTCTCCTGCTCAATCTGCCCGAAATTCAACACCGAAATTGCGAACGTCCGGCGATTGCTCCTACACTAAAGGTGCCAGCCCTGAAAGCTCTTGCTGGTCCTCATCTCCCACTGCTAACCTCTCAAACGAACCACAAACACTTGGGCTCTGAACTTGTTTAGCCTACGAAAACTTCCAAAGTACACAGCCTCTCCTGCTCAATCTGGCCAAAATTCAACACCGAAATTGCGAACGTCCAGCGATTGCTCCTACACTAAAGGTGCCAGCCCTGAAAGCTCTTGCTGGTCCTCATCTCCCACTGGGAACCTCTCAAACGAACCACAAACACTTGGGCTCTGAACTTGTTTAGCCTACGAAAACTTCCAACGTACACAGCCTCTCCTGCTCAATCTGCCCGAAATTCAACACCGAAATTGCGAACGTCCGGCGATTGCTCCTCCACTAAAGGTGCCAGCCCTGAAAGCTCTTGCTTGTCCTCATCTCCCACTGGTAACCTTTCAAACGAACCACAAACACTTGGGCTCTGAACTTGTTTAGCCTACGAAAACTTCCAACGTACACAGCCTCTCCTGCTCAATCTGGCCAAAATTCAACACCGAAATTGCGAACGTCCAGGGATTGCTCCTACACTAAAGGTGCCAGCCCTGAAAGCTCTTGCTGGTCCTCATCTCCCACTGGGAACCTCTCAAACGAACCACAAACACTTGGGCTCTGAACTTGTTTAGCCTACGAAAACTTCCAACGTACACAGCCTCTCCTGCTCAGTCTGCCTGAAATTCAACACCGAAATTGCGAACGTCCAGGGATTGCTCCTACACTAAAGGTGCCAGCCCTGAAAGCTCTTGCTGGTCCTCATCTCCCACTGGTAACCTCTCAAACGAACCACAAACACTTGGGCTCTGAACTTGTTTAGCCTACGAAAACTTCCAATCGTACACAGCCTCTCCTGCTCAATCTGGCCAGAGCTCAACACCGAAATTGCGAACGTCCAGCGATTGCTCCTACACTAAAGGTGCCAGCCCTGAAAGCTCTTGCTGGTCCTCATCTCCCACTGGTAACCTCTCAAACGAACCACAAACACTTGGGCTCTGAACTTGTTTAGCCTACTAAAACTTCCAACGTACACAGCCTCTCCTGCTCAATCTGCCCGAAATTCAACACCGAAATTGCGAACGTCCGGCGATTGCTCCTACACTAAAGGTGCCAGCCCTGAAAGCTCTTGCTGGTCCTCATCTCCCACTGGGAACCTCTCAAACGAACCACAAACACTTGGGCTCTGAACTTGTTTAGCCTACGAAAACTTCCAACGTACACAGCCTCTCCTGCTCAATCTGCCTGAAATTCAACACCGAAATTGCGAACGTCCAGGGATTGCTCCTACACTAAAGGTGCCAGCCCTGAAAGCTCTTGCTGGTCCTCATCTCCCACTGGTAACCTCTCAAACGAACCACAAACACTTGGGCTCTGAACTTGTTTAGCCTACGAAAACTTCCAACGTACACAGCCTCTCCTGCTCAATCTGGCCAGAGCTCAACACCGAAATTGCGAACGTTCGGCGATTGCTCCTACACTAAAGGTGCCAGCCCTGAAAGCTCTTGCTGGTCCTCATCTCCCACTGGTAACCTCTCAAACGAACCACAAACACTTGGGCTCTGAACTTGTTTAGCCTACGAAAACTTCCAACGTACACAGCCTCTCCTGCTCAATCTGCCTGAAATTCAACACCGAAATTGCGAACGTCCAGGGATTGCTCCTACACTAAAGGTGCCAGCCCTGAAAGCTCTTGCTGGTCCTCATCTCCCACTGGTAACCTCTCAAACGAACCACAAACACTTGGGCTCTGAACTTGTTTAGCCCACTAAAACTTCCAACGTACACAGCCTCTCCTGCTCAATCTGCCTGAAATTCAACACCGAAATTGCGAACGTCCAGCGATTGCTCCTCCACTAAAGGTGCCAGCCCTGAAAGCTCTTGCTGGTCCTCATCTCCCACTGGTAACCTCTCAAACGAACCACAAACACTTGGGCTCTGAACTTGTTTAGCCTACGAAAACTTCCAACGTACACAGCCTCTCCTGCTCAATCTGGCCAGAGCTCAACACCGAAATTGCGAACGTCCGGCGATTGCTCCTACACTAAAGGTGCCAGCCCTGAAAGCTCTTGCTGGTCCTCATCTCCCACTGGTAACCTCTCAAACGAACCACAAACACTTGGGCTCTGAACTTGTTTAGCCTACGAAAACTTCCAACGTACACAGCCTCTCCTGCTCAATCTGCCTGAAATTCAACACCGAAATTGCGAACGTCCAGGGATTGCTCCTACACTAAAGGTGCCAGCCCTGAAAGCTCTTGCTGGTCCTCATCTCCCACTGGTAACCTCTCAAACGAACCACAAACACTTGGGCTCTGAACTTGTTTAGCCTACGAAAACTTCCAACGTACACAGCCTCTCCTGCTCAATCTGGCCAGAGCTCAACACCGAAATTGCGAACGTCCAGCGATTGCTCCTACACTAAAGGTGCCAGCCCTGAAAGCTCTTGCTGGTCCTCATCTCCCACTGGGAACCTCTCAAACGAACCACAAACACTTGGGCTCTGAACTTGTTTAGCCTACGAAAACTTCCAACGTACACAGCCTCTCCTGCTCAATCTGGCCAAAATTCAACACCGAAATTGCGAACGTCCAGCGATTGCTCCTACACTAAAGGTGCCAGCCCTGAAAGCTCTTGCTGGTCCTCATCTCCCACTGGGAACCTCTCAAACGAACCACAAACACTTGGGCTCTGACTTGTTTAGCCTACTAAAACTTCCAACGTACACAGCCTCTCCTGCTCAATCTGCCTGAAATTCAACACCGAAATTGCGAACGTCCAGGGATTGCTCCTACACTAAAGGTGCCAGCCCTGAAAGCTCTTGCTTGTCCTCATCTCCCACTGGTAACCTCTCAAACGAACCACAAACACTTGGGCTCTGAACTTGTTTAGCCTAGTAAAACTTCCAACGTACACTCCCTCTCCTGCTCAATCTGGCCAGAGCTGAACACCGAAATTGCGAACGTCCGGCGATTGCTCCTACACTAAAGGTGCCAGCCCTGAAAGCTCTTGCTGGTCCTCATCTCCCACTGGTAACCTCTCAAACGAACCACAAACACTTGGGCTCTGAACTTGTTTAGCCTACGAAAACTTCCAACGTACACAGCCTCTCCTGCCCAATCTGCCCGAAATTCAACACCGAAATTGCGAACGTCCAGCGATTGCTCCTACACTAAAGGTGCCAGCCCTGAAAGCTCTTGCTGGTCCTCATCTCCCACTGGGAACCTCTCAAACGAACCACAAACACTTGGGCTCTGAACTTGTTTAGCCTACGAAAACTTCCAACGTACACAGCCTCTCCTGCTCAATCTGGCCAGAGCTCAACACCGAAATTGCGAACGTCCAGCGATTGCTCCTACACTAAAGGTGCCAGCCCTGAAAGCTCTTGCTGGTCCTCATCTCCCACTGGTAACCTCTCAAACGAACCACAAACACTTGGGCTCTGAACTTGTTTAGCCTACTAAAACTTCCAACGTACACAGCCTCTCCTGCTCAATCTGCCCGAAATTCAACACCGAAATTGCGAACGTCCGGCGATTGCTCCTACACTAAAGGTGCCAGCCCTGAAAGCTCTTGCTGGTCCTCATCTCCCACTGGGAACCTCTCAAACGAACCACAAACACTTGGGCTCTGAACTTGTTTAGCCTACGAAAACTTCCAACGTACACAGCCTCTCCTGCTCAATCTGCCTGAAATTCAACACCGAAATTGCGAACGTCCAGCGATTGCTCCTACACTAAAGGTGCCAGCCCTGAAAGCTCTTGCTGGTCCTCATCTCCCACTGGGAACCTCTCAAACGAACCACAAACACTTGGGCTCTGAACTTGTTTAGCCTACGAAAACTTCCAACGTACACAGCCTCTCCTGCTCAATCTGGCCAGAGCTCAACACCGAAATTGCGAACGTTCGGCGATTGCTCCTACACTAAAGGTGCCAGCCCTGAAAGCTCTTGCTGGTCCTCATCTACCACTGGTAACCTCTCAAACGAACCACAAACACTTGGGCTCTGAACTTGTTTAGCCTACGAAAACTTCCAACGTACACAGCCTCTCCTGCTCAATCTGCCTGAAATTCAACACCGAAATTGCGAACGTCCAGGGGATTGCTCCTACACTAAAGGTGCCAGCCCTGAAAGCTCTTGCTGGTCCTCATCTCCCACTGGTAACCTCTCAAACGAACCACAAACACTTGGGCTCTGAACTTGTTTAGCCCACTAAAACTTCCAACGTACACAGCCTCTCCTGCTCAATCTGCCTGAAATTCAACACCGAAATTGCGAACGTCCAGCGATTGCTCCTACACTAAAGGTGCCAGCCCTGAAAGCTCTTGCTGGTCCTCATCTCCCACTGGGAACCTCTCAAACGAACCACAAACACTTGGGCTCTGAACTTGTTTAGCCTACGAAAACTTCCAACGTACACAGCCTCTCCTGCTCAATCTGGCCAGAGCTCAACACCGAAATTGCGAACGTCCGGCGATTGCTCCTACACTAAAGGTGCCAGCCCTGAAAGCTCTTGCTGGTCCTCATCTCCCACTAGTAACCTCTCAAACGAACCACAAACACTTGGGCTCTGAACTTGTTTAGCCTACGAAAACTTACAACGTACGCAGCCTCTCCTGCTCAATCTGGCCAGAGCTCAACACCGAAATTGCGAACGTCCAGGGATTGCTCCTACACTAAAGGTGCCAGCCCTGAAAGCTCTTGCTGGTCCTCATCTCCCACTGGTAACCTCTCAAACGAACCACAAACACTTGGGCTCTGAACTTGTTTAGCCTACGAAAACTTCCAACGTACACAGCCTCTCCTGCTCAATCTGCCCGAAATTCAACACCGAAATTGCGAACGTCCGGCGATTGCTCCTACACTAAAGGTGCCAGCCCTGAAAGCTCTTGCTGGTCCTCATCTCCCACTGCTAACCTCTCAAACGAACCACAAACACTTGGGCTCTGAACTTGTTTAGCCTACGAAAACTTCCAAAGTACACAGCCTCTCCTGCTCAATCTGGCCAAAATTCAACACCGAAATTGCGACGTCCAGCGATTGCTCCTACACTAAAGGTGCCAGCCCTGAAAGCTCTTGCTGGTCCTCATCTCCCACTGGTAACCTCTCAAATGAACCACAAACACTTGGGCTCTGAACTTGTTTAGCCTACGAAAACTTCCAACGTACACAGCCTCTCCTGCTCAATCTGCCTGAAATTCAATACCGAAATTGTGAACGTCCAGCGATTGCTCCTACACTAAGGTGCCAGCCCTGAAAGCTCTTGCTGGTCCTCATCTCCCACTGGTAACCTCTCAACGAACCACAAACACTTGGGCTCTGAACTTGTTTAGCCTACGAAAACTTCCAACGTACACAGCCTCTCCTGCTCAATCTGCCTGAAATTCAACACCGAAATTGCGATCGTTCCAGGGATTGCTCCTACACTAAAGGTGCCAGCCCTGAAAGCTCTTGCTGGTCCTCATCTCCCACTGGTAACCTCTCAAACGAACCACAAACACTTGGGCTCTGAACTTGTTTAGCCTACGAAAACTTCCAACGTACACAGCCTCTCCTGCTCAATCTGGCCAGAGCTCAACACTGAAATTGCGAACATCCAGCGATTGCTCCTACACTAAAGGTGCCAGCCCTGAAAGCTCTTGCTTGTCCTCATCTCCCACTGGTAACCTCTCAAACGAACCACAAACACTTGGGCTCTGAACTTGTTTAGCCTACGAAAACTTCCAACGTACACAGCCTCTCCTGCTCAATCTGCATGAAATTCAACACCGAAATTGCGAACGTCCGGCGATTGCTCCTACACTAAAGGTGCCAGCCCTGAAAGCTCTTGCTGGTCCTCATCTCCCACTGGTAACCTTTCAAACGAACCACAAACACTTGGGCTCTGAACTTGTTTAGCCTACGAAAACTTCCAACGTACACAGCCTCTCCTGCTCAATCTGGCCAAAATTCAACACCGAAATTGCGAATGTCCGGCGATTGCTCCTACACTAAAGGTGCCAGCCCTGAAAGCTCTTGCTGGTCCTCATCTCCCACTGGGAACCTCTCAAACGAACCACAAACACTTGGGCTCTGAACTTGTTTAGCCTACGAAAACTTCCAACGTACACAGCCTCTCCTGCTCAATCTGCCTGAAATTCAACACCGAAATTGCGAACGTCCAGGGATTGCTCCTACACTTAAGGTGCCAGCCCTGAAAGCTCTTGCTGGTCCTCATCTCCCACTGGTAACCTCTCAAACGAACCACAAACACTTGGGCTCTGAACTTGTTTAGCCTACGAAAACTTCCAACGTACACAGCCTCTCCTGCTCAATCTGGCCAGAGCTCAACACCGAAATTGCGAACGTCCGGCGATTGCTCCTACACTAAAGGTGCCAGCCCTGAAAGCTCTTGCTGGTCCTCATCTCCCACTGGTAACCTCTCAACGAACCACAAACACTTGGGCTCTGAACTTGTTTAGCCTACGAAAACTTCCAACGTACACAGCCTCTCCTGCTCAATCTGCCCGAAATTCAACACCGAAATTGCGAACGTCCGGCGATTGCTCCTACACTAAAGGTGCCAGCCCTGAAAGCTCTTGCTGGTCCTCATCTCCCACTGGGAACCTCTCAAAGGAACCACAAACACTTGGGCTCTGAACTTGTTTAGCCTACGAAAACTTCCAACGTACACAGCCTCTCCTGCTCAATCTGCCTGAAATTCAACACCGAAATTGCGAACGTCCAGCGATTGCTCCTACACTAAAGGTGCCAGCCCTGAAAGCTCTTGCTGGTCCTCATCTCCCACTGGTAACCTCTCAAACGAACCACAAACACTTGGGCTCTGAACTTGTTTAGCCTACGAAAACTTCCAACGTACACAGCCTCTCCTGCTCAATCTGGCCAGAGCTCAACACCGAAATTGCGAACGTCCGGCGATTGCTCCTACACTAAAGGTGCCAGCCCTGAAAGCTCTTGCTGGTCCTCATCTCCCACTGGTAACCTCTCAAACGAACCACAAACACTTGGGCTCTGAACTTGTTTAGCCTACGAAAACTTCCAACGTACACAGCCTCTCCTGCTCAATCTGGCCAAAATTCAACACCGAAATTGCGAACGTCCAGCGATTGCTCCTACACTAAAGGTGCCAGCCCTGAAAGCTCTTGCTGGTCCTCATCTCCCACTGGGAACCTCTCAAACGAACCACAAACACTTGGGCTCTGAACTTGTTTAGCCTACGAAAACTTCCAACGTACACAGCCTCTCCTGCTCAATCTGGCCAAAATTCAACACCGAAATTGCGAACGTCCAGCGATTGCTCCTACACTAAAGGTGCCAGCCTGAAAGCTCTTGCTGGTCCTCATCTCCCACTGGTAACCTCTCAAACGAACCACAAACACTTGGGCTCTGAACTTGTTTAGCCTACGAAAACTTCCAACGTACACAGCCTCTCCTGCCCAATCTGCCCGAAATTCAACACCGAAATTGCGAACGTCCAGCGATTGCTCCTACACTAAAGGTGCCAGCCCTGAAAGCTCTTGCTGGTCCTCATCTCCCACTGGGAACCTCTCAAACGAACCACAAACACTTGGGCTCTGAACTTGTTTAGCCTACGAAAACTTCCAACGTACACAGCCTCTCCTGCTCAATCTGGCCAGAGCTCAACACCGAAATAGCGAACGTCCGGCGATTGCTCCTACACTAAAGGTGCCAGCCCTGAAAGCTCTTGCTGGTCCTCATCTCCCACTGGTAACCTCTCAAACGAACCACAAACACTTGGGCTCTGAACTTGTTTAGCCTACTAAAACTTCCAACGTACACAGCCTCTCCTGCTCAATCTGCCCGAAATTCAACACCGAAATTGCGAACGTCCGGCGATTGCTCCTACACTAAAGGTGCCAGCCCTGAAAGCTCTTGCTGGTCCTCATCTGCCACTGGGAACCTCTCAAACGAACCACAAACACTTGGGCTCTGAACTTGTTTAGCCTACGAAAACTTCCAACGTACACAGCCTCTCCTGCTCAATCTGCCTGAAATTCAAAACCGAAATTGCGAACGTCCAGCGATTGCTCCTACACTAAAGGTGCCAGCCCTGAAAGCTCTTGCTGGTCCTCATCTCCCACTGGTAACCTCTCAAACGAACCACAAACACTTGGGCTCTGAACTTGTTTAGCCTACGAAAACTTCCAACGTACACAGCCTCTCCTGCTCAATCTGGCCAGAGCTCAACACCGAAATTGCGAACGTCCAGCGATTGCTCCTACACTAAAGGTGCCAGCCTGAAAGCTCTTGCTGGTCCTCATCTCCCACTGGTAACCTCTCAAACGAACCACAAACACTTGGGCTCTGAACTTGTTTAGCCTACGAAAACTTCCAACGTACACAGCCTCTCCTGCCCAATCTGCCCGAAATTCAACACCGAAATTGCGAACGTCCAGCGATTGCTCCTACACTAAAGGTGCCAGCCCTGAAAGCTCTTGCTGGTCCTCATCTCCCACTGGGAACCTCTCAAACGAACCACAAACACTTGGGCTCTGAACTTGTTTAGCCTACGAAAACTTCCAACGTACACAGCCTCTCCTGCTCAATCTGGCCAGAGCTCAACACCGAAATTGCGAACGTCCAGCGATTGCTCCTACACTAAAGGTGCCAGCCCTGAAAGCTCTTGCTGGTCCTCATCTCCCACTGGTAACCTCTCAAACGAACCACAAACACTTGGGCTCTGAACTTGTTTAGCCTACTAAAACTTCCAACGTACACAGCCTCTCCTGCTCAATCTGCCCGAAATTCAACACCGAAATTGCGAACGTCCGGCGATTGCTCCTACACTAAAGGTGCCAGCCCTGAAAGCTCTTGCTGGTCCTCATCTCCCACTGGGAACCTCTCAAACGAACCACAAACACTTGGGCTCTGAACTTGTTTAGCCTACGAAAACTTCCAACGTACACAGCCTCTCCTGCTCAATCTGCCTGAAATTCAACACCGAAATTGCGAACGTCCAGCGATTGCTCCTACACTAAAGGTGCCAGCCCTGAAAGCTCTTGCTGGTCCTCATCTCCCACTGGGAACCTCTCAAACGAACCACAAACACTTGGGCTCTGAACTTGTTTAGCCTACGAAAACTTCCAACGTACACAGCCTCTCCTGCTCAATCTGGCCAGAGCTCAACACCGAAATTGCGAACGTTCGGCGATTGCTCCTACACTAAAGGTGCCAGCCCTGAAAGCTCTTGCTGGTCCTCATCTCCCACTGGAACCTCTCAAACGAACCACAAACACTTGGGCTCTGAACTTGTTTAGCCTACGAAAACTTCCAACGTACACAGCCTCTCCTGCTCAATCTGCCTGAAATTCATCACCGAAATTGCGAACGTCCAGGGATTGCTCCTACACTAAAGGTGCCAGCCCTGAAAGCTCTTGCTGGTCCTCATCTCCCACTGGTAACCTCTCAAACGAACCACAAACACTTGGGCTCTGAACTTGTTTAGCCCACTAAAACTTCCAACGTACACAGCCTCTCCTGCTCAATCTGCCTGAAATTCAACACCGAAATTGCGAACGTCCAGCGATTGCTCCTACACTAAAGGTGCCAGCCCTGAAAGCTCTTGCTGGTCCTCATCTCCCACTGGTAACCTCTCAAACGAACCACAAACACTTGGGCTCTGAACTTGTTTAGCCTACGAAAACTTCCAACGTACACAGCCTCTCCTGCTCAATCTGGCCAGAGCTCAACACCGAAATTGCGAACGTCCGGCGATTGCTCCTACACTAAAGGTGCCAGCCCTGAAAGCTCTTGCTGGTCCTCATCTCCCACTAGTAACCTCTCAAACGAACCACAAACACTTGGGCTCTGAACTTGTTTAGCCTACGAAAACTTACAACGTACGCAGCCTCTCCTGCTCAATCTGGCCAGAGCTCAACACCGAAATTGCGAACGTCCAGGGATTGCTCCTACACTAAAGGTGCCAGCCCTGAAAGCTCTTGCTGGTCCTCATCTCCCACTGGTAACCTCTCAAACGAACCACAAACACTTGGGCTCTGAACTTGTTTAGCCTACGAAAACTTCCAACGTACACAGCCTCTCCTGCTCAATCTGCCCGAAATTCAACACCGAAATTGCGAACGTCCGGCGATTGCTCCTACACTAAAGGTGCCAGCCCTGAAAGCTCTTGCTGGTCCTCATCTCCCACTGGTAACCTCTCAAACGAACCACAAACACTTGGGCTCTGAACTTGTTTAGCCTACGAAAACTTCCAAAGTACACAGCCTCTCCTGCTCAATCTGGCCAAAATTCAACACCGAAATTGCGAACGTCCAGCGATTGCTCCTACACTAAAGGTGCCAGCCCTGAAAGCTCTTGCTGGTCCTCATCTCCCACTGGTAACCTCTCAAATGAACCACAAACACTTGGGCTCTGAACTTGTTTAGCCTACGAAAACTTCCAACGTACACAGCCTCTCCTGCTCAATCTGCCTGAAATTCAATACCGAAATTGTGAACGTCCAGCGATTGCTCCTCCACTAAAGGTGCCAGCCCTGAAAGCTCTTGCTGGTCCTCATCTCCCACTGGTAACCTCTCAAACGAACCACAAACACTTGGGCTCTGAACTTGTTTAGCCTACGAAAACTTCCAACGTACACAGCCTCTCCTGCTCAATCTGCCTGAAATTCAACACCGAAATTGCGATCGTCCAGGGATTGCTCCTACACTAAAGGTGCCAGCCCTGAAAGCTCTTGCTGGTCCTCATCTCCCACTGGTAACCTCTCAAACGAACCACAAACACTTGGGCTCTGAACTTGTTTAGCCTACGAAAACTTCCAACGTACAAAGCCTCTCCTGCTCAATCTGGCCAGAGCTCAACACTGAAATTGCGAACATCCAGCGATTGCTCCTACACTAAAGGTGCCAGCCCTGAAAGCTCTTGCTTGTCCTCATCTCCCACTGGTAACCTCTCAAACGAACCACAAACACTTGGGCTCTGAACTTGTTTAGCCTACGAAAACTTCCAACGTACACAGCCTCTCCTGCTCAATCTGCATGAAATTCAACACCGAAATTGCGAACGTCCGGCGATTGCTCCTACACTAAAGGTGCCAGCCCTGAAAGCTCTTGCTGGTCCTCATCTCCCACTGGTAACCTTTCAAACGAAGCACAAACACTTGGGCTCTGAACTTGTTTAGCCTACGAAAACTTCCAACGTACACAGCCTCTCCTGCTCAATCTGGCCAAAATTCAACACCGAAATTGCACACGTCCAGGGATTGCTCCTACACTAAAGGTGCCAGCCCTGAAAGCTCTTGCTGGTCCTCATCTCCCACTGGGAACCTCTCAAACGAACCACAAACACTTGGGCTCTGAACTTGTTTAGCCTACGAAAACTTCCAACGTACACAGCCTCTCCTGCTCAATCTGCCTGAAATTCAACACCGAAATTGCGAACGTCCAGGGATTGCTCCTACACTTAAGGTGCCAGCCCTGAAAGCTCTTGCTGGTCCTCATCTCCCACTGGTAACCTCTCAAACGAACCACAAACACTTGGGCTCTGAACTTGTTTAGCCTACGAAAACTTCCAACGTACACAGCCTCTCCTGCTCAATCTGGCCAGAGCTCAACACCGAAATTGCGAACGTCCGGCGATTGCTCCTACACTAAAGGTGCCAGCCCTGAAAGCTCTTGCTGGTCCTCATCTCCCACTGGTAACCTCTCAAACGAACCACAAACACTTGGGCTCTGAACTTGTTTAGCCTACGAAAACTTCCAACGTACACAGCCTCTCCTGCTCAATCTGCCCGAAATTCAACACCGAAATTGCGAACGTCCGGCGATTGCTCCTACACTAAAGGTGCCAGCCCTGAAAGCTCTTGCTGGTCCTCATCTCCCACTGGGAACCTCTCAAACGAACCACAAACACTTGGGCTCTGAACTTGTTTAGCCTACTAAAACTTCCAACGTACACAGCCTCTCCTGCTCAATCTGCCTGAAATTCAACACCGAAATTGCGAACGTCCAGCGATTGCTCCTACACTAAAGGTGCCAGCCCTGAAAGCTCTTGCTGGTCCTCATCTCCCACTGGTAACCTCTCAAACGAACCACAAACACTTGGGCTCTGAACTTGTTTAGCCTACGAAAACTTCCAACGTACACAGCCTCTCCTGCTCAATCTGGCCAGAGCTCAACACCGAAATTGCGAACGTCCGGCGATTGCTCCTACACTAAAGGTGCCAGCCCTGAAAGCTCTTGCTGGTCCTCATCTCCCACTGGTAACCTCTCAAACGAACCACAAACACTTGGGCTCTGAACTTGTTTAGCCTACGAAAACTTCCAACGTACACAGCCTCTCCTGCTCAATCTGCCTGAAATTCAACACCGAAATTGCGAACGTCCAGGGATTGCTCCTACACTAAAGGTGCCAGCCCTGAAAGCTCTTGCTGGTCCTCATCTCCCACTGGTAACCTCTCAAACGAACCACAAACACTTGGGCTCTGAACTTGTTTAGCCTACGAAAACTTCCAACGTACACAGCCTCTCCTGCTCAATCTGGCCAAAATTCAACACCGAAATTGCGAACGTCCAGCGATTGCTCCTACACTAAAGGTGCCAGCCCTGAAAGCTCTTGCTGGTCCTCATCTCCCACTGGGAACCTCTCAAACGAACCACAAACACTTGGGCTCTGAACTTGTTTAGCCTACGAAAACTTCCAACGTACACAGCCTCTCCTGCTCAATCTGGCCAAAATTCAACACCGAAATTGCGAACGTCCATCGATTGCTCCTACACTAAAGGTGCCAGCCCTGAAAGCTCTTTCTGGTCCTCATCTCCCACTGGTAACCTCTCAAACGAACCACAAACACTTGGGCTCTGAACTTGTTTAGCCTACGAAAACTTCCAACGTACACAGCCTCTCCTGCTCAATCTGGCCAGAGCTCAACACCGAAATAGCGAACGTCCGGCGATTGCTCCTACACTAAAGGTGCCAGCCCTGAAAGCTCTTGCTGGTCCTCATCTCCCACTGGGAACCTCTCAAACGAACCACAAACACTTGGGCTCTGAACTTGTTTAGCCTACTAAAACTTCCAACGTACACAGCCTCTCCTGCTCAATCTGCCCGAAATTCAACACCGAAATTGCGAACGTCCGGCGATTGCTCCTACACTAAAGGTGCCAGCCCTGAAAGCTCTTGCTGGTCCTCATCTGCCACTGGGAACCTCTCAAACGAACCACAAACACTTGGGCTCTGAACTTGTTTAGCCTACGAAAACTTCCAACGTACACAGCCTCTCCTGCTCAATCTGCCTGAAATTCAAAACCGAAATTGCGAACGTCCAGCGATTGCTCCTACACTAAAGGTGCCAGCCCTGAAAGCTCTTGCTGGTCCTCATCTCCCACTGGTAACCTCTCAAACGAACCACAAACACTTGGGCTCTGAACTTGTTTAGCCTACGAAAACTTCCAACGTACACAGCCTCTCCTGCTCAATCTGGCCAGAGCTCAACACCGAAATTGCGAACGTCCAGCGATTGCTCCTACACTAAAGGTGCCAGCCCTGAAAGCTCTTGCTGGTCCTCATCTCCCACTGGTAACCTCTCAAACGAACCACAAACACTTGGGCTCTGAACTTGTTTAGCCTACGAAAACTTCCAACGTACACAGCCTCTCCTGCTCAATCTGGCCAAAATTCAACACCGAAATTGCGAACGTCCAGCGATTGCTCCTACACTAAAGGTGCCAGCCCTGAAAGCTCTTGCTGGTCCTCATCTCCCACTAGTAACCTCTCAAACGAACCACAAACACTTGGGCTCTGAACTTGTTTAGCCTACGAAAACTTACAACGTACACAGCCTCTCCTGCTCAATCTGGCCAGAGCTCAACACCGAAATTGCGAACGTCCAGGGATTGCTCCTACACTAAAGGTGCCAGCCCTGAAAGCTCTTGCTGGTCCTCATCTCCCACTGGTAACCTCTCAAACGAACCACAAACACTTGGGCTCTGAACTTGTTTAGCCTACGAAAACTTCCAACGTACACAGCCTCTCCTGCTCAATCTGCCCGAAATTCAACACCGAAATTGCGAACGTCCGGCGATTGCTCCTACACTAAAGGTGCCAGCCCTGAAAGCTCTTGCTGGTCCTCATCTCCCACTGCTAACCTCTCAAACGAACCACAAACACTTGGGCTCTGAACTTGTTTAGCCTACGAAAACTTCCAAAGTACACAGCCTCTCCTGCTCAATCTGGCCAAAATTCAACACCGAAATTGCGAACGTCCAGCGATTGCTCCTACACTAAAGGTGCCAGCCCTGAAAGCTCTTGCTGGTCCTCATCTCCCACTGGTAACCTCTCAAATGAACCACAAACACTTGGGCTCTGAACTTGTTTAGCCTACGAAAACTTCCAACGTACACAGCCTCTCCTGCTCGATCTGCCTGAAATTCAACACCGAAATTGTGAACGTCCAGCGATTGCTCCTACACTAAAGGTGCCAGCCCTGAAAGCTCTTGCTGGTCCTCATCTCCCACTGGTAACCTCTCAAACGAACCACAAACACTTGGGCTCTGAACTTGTTTAGCCTACGAAAACTTCCAACGTACACAGCCTCTCCTGCTCAATCTGCCTGAAATTCAACACCGAAATTGCGAACGTCCGGCGATTGCTCCTACACTAAAGGTGCCAGCCCTGAAAGCTCTTGCTGGTCCTCATCTCCCACTGGTAACCTCTCAAACGAACCACAAACACTTGGGCTCTGAACTTGTTTAGCCTACGAAAACTTCCAACGTACACAGCCTCTCCTGCTCAATCTGCCCGAAATTCAACACCGAAATTGCGAACGTCCGGCGATTGCTCCTCCACTAAAGGTGCCAGCCCTGAAAGCTCTTGCTTGTCCTCATCTCCCACTGGTAACCTTTCAAGCGAACCACAAACACTTGGGCTCTGAACTTGTTTAGCCTACGAAAACTTCCAACGTACACAGCCTCTCCTGCTCAATCTGGCCAAAATTCAACACCGAAATTGAGAACGTCCAGGGATTGCTCCTACACTAAAGGTGCCAGCCCTGAAAGCTCTTGCTGGTCCTCATCTCCCACTGGGAACCTCTCAAACGAACCACAAACACTTGGGCTCTGAACTTGTTTAGCCTACGAAAACTTCCAACGTACACAGCCTCTCCTGCTCAATCTGCCTGAAATTCAACACCGAAATTGCGAACGTCCAGGGATTGCTCCTACACTAAAGGTGCCAGCCCTGAAAGCTCTTGCTGGTCCTCATCTCCCACTGGTAACCTCTCAAACGAACCACAAACACTTGGGCTCTGAACTTGTTTAGCCTACGAAAACTTCCAACGTACACAGCCTCTCCTGCTCAATCTGGCCAGAGCTCAACACCGAAATTGCGAACGTCCGGCGATTGCTCCTACACTAAAGGTGCCAGCCCTGAAAGCTCTTGCTGGTCCTCATCTCCCACTGGTAACCTCTCAAACGAACCACAAACACTTGGGCTCTGAACTTGTTTAGCCTACTAAAACTTCCAACGTACACAGCCTCTCCTGCTCAATCTGCCCGAAATTCAACACCGAAATTGCGAACGTCCGGCGATTGCTCCTACACTAAAGGTGCCAGCCCTGAAAGCTCTTGCTGGTCCTCATCTCCCACTGGGAACCTCTCAAATGAACCACAAACACTTGGGCTCTGAACTTGTTTAGCCTACGAAAACTTCCAACGTACACAGCCTCTCCTGCTCAATCTGCCTGAAATTCAACACCGAAATTGCGAACGTCCAGGGATTGCTCCTACACTAAAGGTGCCAGCCCTGAAAGCTCTTGCTGGTCCTCATCTCCCACTGGTAACCTCTCAAACGAACCACAAACACTTGGGCTCTGAACTTGTTTAGCCTACTAAAACTTCCAACGTACACAGCCTCTCCTGCTCAATCTGGCCAGAGCTCAACACCGAAATTGCGAACGTTCGGCGATTGCTCCTACACTAAAGGTGCCAGCCCTGAAAGCTCTTGCTGGTCCTCATCTCCCACTGGTAACCTCTCAAACGAACCACAAACACTTGGGCTCTGAACTTGTTTAGCCTACGAAAACTTCCAACGTACACAGCCTCTCCTGCTCAATCTGCCTGAAATTCAACACCGAAATTGCGAACGTCCAGGGATTGCTCCTACACTAAAGGTGCCAGCCCTGAAAGCTCTTGCTGGTCCTCATCTCCCACTGGTAACCTCTCAAACGAACCACAAACACTTGGGCTCTGAACTTGTTTAGCCTACTAAAACTTCCAACGTACACAGCCTCTCCTGCTCAATCTGCCTGAAATTCAACACCGAAATTGCGAACGTCCAGCGATTGCTCCTCCACTAAAGGTGCCAGCCCTGAAAGCTCTTGCTGGTCCTCATCTCCCACTGGTAACCTCTCAAACGAACCACAAACACTTGGGCTCTGAACTTGTTTAGCCTACGAAAACTTCCAACGTACACAGCCTCTCCTGCTCAATCTGGCCAGAGCTCAACACCGAAATTGCGAACGTCCGGCGATTGCTCCTACACTAAAGGTGCCAGCCCTGAAAGCTCTTGCTGGTCCTCATCTCCCACTGGTAACCTCTCAAACAAACCACAAACACTTGGGCTCTGAACTTGTTTAGCCTACGAAAACTTCCAACGTACACAGCCTCTCCTGCTCAATCTGCCTGAAATTCAACACCGAAATTGCGAACGTCCAGGGATTGCTCCTACACTAAAGGTGCCAGCCCTGAAAGCTCTTGCTGGTCCTCATCTCCCACTGGTAACCTCTCAAACGAACCACAAACACTTGGGCTCTGAACTTGTTTAGCCTACGAAAACTTACAACGTACACAGCCTCTCCTGCTCAATCTGGCCAGAGCTCAACACCGAAATTGCGAACGTCCAGCGATTGCTCCTACACTAAAGGTGCCAGCCCTGAAAGCTCTTGCTGGTCCTCATCTCCCACTGGGAACCTCTCAAACGAACCACAAACACTTGGGCTCTGAACTTGTTTAGCCTACGAAAACTTCCAACGTACACAGCCTCTCCTGCTCAATCTGCCCGAAATTCAACACCGAAATTGCGAACGTCCAGCGATTGCTCCTACACTAAAGGTGCCAGCCCTGAAAGCTCTTGCTGGTCCTCATCTCCCACTGGGAACCTCTCAAACGAACCACAAACACTTGGGCTCTGAACTTGTTTAGCCTACGAAAACTTCCAACGTACACAGCCTCTCCTGCTCAATCTGCCTGAAATTCAACACCGAAATTGCGAACGTCCAGCGATTGCTCCTACACTAAAGGTGCCAGCCCTGAAAGCTCTTGCTTGTCCTCATCTCCCACTGGTAACCTCTCAAACGAACCACAAACACTTGGGCTCTGAACTTGTTTAGCCTAGTAAAAACTTCCAACGTACACTCCCTCTCCTGCTCAATCTGGCCAGAGCTCAACACCGAAATTGCGAACGTCCGGCGATTGCTCCTACACTAAAGGTGCCAGCCCTGAAAGCTCTTGCTGGTCCACCCTCATCTCCCACTGGTAACCTCTCAAACGAACCACAAACACTTGGGCTCTGAACTTGTTTAGCCTACGAAAACTTCCAACGTACACAGCCTCTCCTGCTCAATCTGGCCAGAGCTCAACACCGAAATTGCGAACGTCCGGCGATTGCTCCTACACTAAAGGTGCCAGCCCTGAAAGCTCTTGCTGGTCCTCATCTCCCACTGGTAACCTCTCAAAACGAACCACAAACACTTGGGCTCTGAACTTGTTTAGCCTACGAAAACTTCCAACGTACACAGCCTCTCCTGCTCAATCTGGCCAGAGCTCAACACCGAAATTGCGAACGTCCAGCGATTGCTCCTACACTAAAGGTGCCAGCCCTGAAAGCTCTTGCTGGTCCTCATCTCCCACTGGTAACCTCTCAAACGAACCACAAACACTTGGGCTCTGAACTTGTTTAGCCTACGAAAACTTCAACGTACACAGCCTCTCCTGCTCAATCTGCCCGAAATTCAACACCGAAATTGCGAACGTCCGGCGATTGCTCCTCCACTAAAGGTGCCAGCCCTGAAAGCTCTTGCTTGTCCTCATCTCCCACTGGTAACCTTTCAAACGAACCACAAACACTTGGGCTCTGAACTTGTTTAGCCTACGAAAACTTCCAACGTACACAGCCTCTCCTGCTCAATCTGGCCAAAATTCAACACCGAAATTGCGAACGTCCAGGGATTGCTCCTACACTAAAGGTGCCAGCCCTGAAAGCTCTTGCTGGTCCTCATCTCCCACTGGGAACCTCTCAAACGAACCACAAACACTTGGGCTCTGAACTTGTTTAGCCTACGAAAACTTCCAACGTACACAGCCTCTCCTGCTCAATCTGCCTGAAATTCAACACCGAAATTGCGAACGTCCAGGGATTGCTCCTACACTAAAGGTGCCAGCCCTGAAAGCTCTTGCTGGTCCTCATCTCCCACTGGTAACCTCTCAAACGAACCACAAACACTTGGGCTCTGAACTTGTTTAGCCTACGAAAACTTCCAACGTACACAGCCTCTCCTGCTCAATCTGGCCAGAGCTCAACACCGAAATTGCGAACGTCCGGCGATTGCTCCTACACTAAAGGTGCCAGCCCTGAAAGCTCTTGCTGGTCCTCATCTCCCACTGGGAACCTCTCAAACGAACCACAAACACTTGGGCTCTGAACTTGTTTAGCCTACTAAAACTTCCAACGTACACAGCCTCTCCTGCTCAATCTGCCCGAAATTCAACACCGAAATTGCGAACGTCCGGCGATTGCTCCTACACTAAAGGTGCCAGCCCTGAAAGCTCTTGCTGGTCCTCATCTCCCACTGGGAACCTCTCAAATGAACCACAAACACTTGGGCTCTGAACTTGTTTAGCCTACCAAAACTTCCAACGTACACAGCCTCTCCTGCTCAATCTGCCTGAAATTCAACACCGAAATTGCGAACGTCCAGGGATTGCTCCTACACTAAAGGTGCCAGCCCTGAAAGCTCTTGCTGGTCCTCATCTCCCACTGGGAACCTCTCAAACGAACCACAAACACTTGGGCTCTGAACTTGTTTAGCCTACGAAAACTTCCAACGTACACAGCCTCTCCTGCTCAATCTGGCCAGAGCTCAACACCGAAATTGCGAACGTTCGGCGATTGCTCCTACACTAAAGGTGCCAGCCCTGAAAGCTCTTGCTGGTCCTCATCTCCCACTGGTAACCTCTCAAACGAACCACAAACACTTGGGCTCTGAACTTGTTTAGCCTACGAAAACTTCCAACGTACACAGCCTCTCCTGCTCAATCTGCCTGAAATTCAACACCGAAATTGCGAACGTCCAGCGATTGCTCCTACACTAAAGGTGCCAGCCCTGAAAGCTCTTGCTGGTCCTCATCTCCCACTGGTAACCTCTCAAACGAACCACAAACACTTGGGCTCTGAACTTGTTTAGCCCACTAAAACTTCCAACGTACACAGCCTCTCCTGCTCAATCTGCCTGAAATTCAACACCGAAATTGCGAACGTCCAGCGATTGCTCCTCCACTAAAGGTGCCAGCCCTGAAAGCTCTTGCTGGTCCTCATCTCCCACTGGTAACCTCTCAAACGAACCACAAACACTTGGGCTCTGAACTTGTTTAGCCTACGAAAACTTCCAACGTACACAGCCTCTCCTGCTCAATCTGGCCAGAGCTCAACACCGAAATTGCGAACGTCCGGCGATTGCTCCTACACTAAAGGTGCCAGCCCTGAAAGCTCTTGCTGGTCCTCATCTCCCACTGGTAACCTCTCAAACGAACCACAAACACTTGGGCTCTGAACTTGTTTAGCCTACGAAAACTTCCAACGTACACAGCCTCTCCTGCTCAATCTGCCTGAAATTCAACACCGAAATTGCGAACGTCCAGGGATTGCTCCTACACTAAAGGTGCCAGCCCTGAAAGCTCTTGCTGGTCCTCATCTCCCACTGGTAACCTCTCAAACGAACCACAAACACTTGGGCTCTGAACTTGTTTAGCCTACGAAAACTTACAACGTACACAGCCTCTCCTGCTCAATCTGGCCAGAGCTCAACACCGAAATTGCGAACGTCCAGCGATTGCTCCTACACTAAAGGTGCCAGCCCTGAAAGCTCTTGCTGGTCCTCATCTCCCACTGGGAACCTCTCAAACGAACCACAAACACTTGGGCTCTGAACTTGTTTAGCCTACGAAAACTTCCAACGTACACAGCCTCTCCTGCTCAATCTGGCCAAAATTCAACACCGAAATTGCGAACGTCCAGCGATTGCTCCTACACTAAAGGTGCCAGCCCTGAAAGCTCTTGCTGGTCCTCATCTCCCACTGGGAACCTCTCAAACGAACCACAAACACTTGGGCTCTGAACTTGTTTAGCCTACTAAAACTTCCAACGTACACAGCCTCTCCTGCTCAATCTGCCTGAAATTCAACACCGAAATTGCGAACGTCCAGGGATTGCTCCTACACTAAAGGTGCCAGCCCTGAAAGCTCTTGCTTGTCCTCATCTCCCACTGGTAACCTCTCAAACGAACCACAAACACTTGGGCTCTGAACTTGTTTAGCCTAGTAAAACTTCCAACGTACACTCCCTCTCCTGCTCAATCTGGCCAGAGCTGAACACCGAAATTGCGAACGTCCGGCGATTGCTCCTACACTAAAGGTGCCAGCCCTGAAAGCTCTTGCTGGTCCTCATCTCCCACTGGTAACCTCTCAAACGAACCACAAACACTTGGGCTCTGAACTTGTTTAGCCTACGAAAACTTCCAACGTACACAGCCTCTCCTGCCCAATCTGCCCGAAATTCAACACCGAAATTGCGAACGTCCGGCGATTGCTCCTACACTAAAGGTGCCAGCCCTGAAAGCTCTTGCTGGTCCTCATCTCCCACTGGGAACCTCTCAAACGAACCACAAACACTTGGGCTCTGAACTTGTTTAGCCTACGAAAACTTCCAACGTACACAGCCTCTCCTGCTCAATCTGGCCAGAGCTCAACACCGAAATTGCGAACGTCCAGCGATTGCTCCTACACTAAAGGTGCCAGCCCTGAAAGCTCTTGCTGGTCCTCATCTCCCACTGGTAACCTCTCAAACGAACCACAAACACTTGGGCTCTGAACTTGTTTAGCCTACTAAAACTTCCAACGTACACAGCCTCTCCTGCTCAATCTGCCCGAAATTCAACACCGAAATTGCGAACGTCCGGCGATTGCTCCTACACTAAAGGTGCCAGCCCTGAAAGCTCTTGCTGGTCCTCATCTGCCACTGGGAACCTCTCAAACGAACCACAAACACTTGGGCTCTGAACTTGTTTAGCCTACGAAAACTTCCAACGTACACAGCCTCTCCTGCTCAATCTGCCTGAAATTCAACACCGAAATTGCGAACGTCCAGCGATTGCTCCTACACTAAAGGTGCCAGCCCTGAAAGCTCTTGCTGGTCCTCATCTCCCACTGGTAACCTCTCAAACGAACCACAAACACTTGGGCTCTGAACTTGTTTAGCCTACGAAAACTTCCAACGTACACAGCCTCTCCTGCTCAATCTGGCCAGAGCTCAACACCGAAATTGCGAACGTTCGGCGATTGCTCCTACACTAAAGGTGCCAGCCCTGAAAGCTCTTGCTGGTCCTCATCTCCCACTGGTAACCTCTCAAACGAACCACAAACACTTGGGCTCTGAACTTGTTTAGCCTACGAAAACTTCCAACGTACACAGCCTCTCCTGCTCAATCTGCCTGAAATTCAACACCGAAATTGCGAACGTCCAGGGATTGCTCCTACACTAAAGGTGCCAGCCCTGAAAGCTCTTGCTGGTCCTCATCTCCCACTGGTAACCTCTCAAACGAACCACAAACACTTGGGCTCTGAACTTGTTTAGCCCACTAAAACTTCCAACGTACACAGCCTCTCCTGCTCAATCTGCCTGAAATTCAACACCGAAATTGCGAACGTCCAGCGATTGCTCCTACACTAAAGGTGCCAGCCCTGAAAGCTCTTGCTGGTCCTCATCTCCCACTGGGAACCTCTCAAACGAACCACAAACACTTGGGCTCTGAACTTGTTTAGCCTACGAAAACTTCCAACGTACACAGCCTCTCCTGCTCAATCTGGCCAGAGCTCAACACCGAAATTGCGAACGTCCGGCGATTGCTCCTACACTAAAGGTGCCAGCCCTGAAAGCTCTTGCTGGTCCTCATCTCCCACTAGTAACCTCTCAAACGAACCACAAACACTTGGGCTCTGAACTTGTTTAGCCTACGAAAACTTACAACGTACGCAGCCTCTCCTGCTCAATCTGGCCAGAGCTCAACACCGAAATTGCGAACGTCCAGGGATTGCTCCTACACTAAAGGTGCCAGCCCTGAAAGCTCTTGCTGGTCCTCATCTCCCACTGGTAACCTCTCAAACGAACCACAAACACTTGGGCTCTGAACTTGTTTAGCCTACGAAAACTTCCAACGTACACAGCCTCTCCTGCTCAATCTGCCCGAAATTCAACACCGAAATTGCGAACGTCCGGCGATTGCTCCTACACTAAAGGTGCCAGCCCTGAAAGCTCTTGCTGGTCCTCATCTCCCACTGGTAACCTCTCAAATGAACCACAAACACTTGGGCTCTGAACTTGTTTAGCCTACGAAAACTTCCAACGTACACAGCCTCTCCTGCTCAATCTGCCTGAAATTCAATACCGAAATTGTGAACGTCCAGCGATTGCTCCTACACTAAAGGTGCCAGCCCTGAAAGCTCTTGCTGGTCCTCATCTCCCACTGGTAACCTCTCAAACGAACCACAAACACTTGGGCTCTGAACTTGTTTAGCCTACGAAAACTTCCAACGTACACAGCCTCTCCTGCTCAATCTGCCTGAAATTCAACACCGAAATTGCGATCGTCCAGGGATTGCTCCTACACTAAAGGTGCCAGCCCTGAAAGCTCTTGCTGGTCCTCATCTCCCACTGGTAACCTCTCAAACGAACCACAAACACTTGGGCTCTGAACTTGTTTAGCCTACGAAAACTTCCAACGTACACAGCCTCTCCTGCTCAATCTGGCCAGAGCTCAACAATGAAATTGCGAACATCCAGCGATTGCTCCTACACTAAAGGTGCCAGCCCTGAAAGCTCTTGCTTGTCCTCATCTCCCACTGGTAACCTCTCAAACGAACCACAAACACTTGGGCTCTGAACTTGTTTAGCCTACGAAAACTTCCAACGTACACAGCCTCTCCTGCTCAATCTGCATGAAATTCAACACCGAAATTGCGAACGTCCGGCGATTGCTCCTACACTAAAGGTGCCAGCCCTGAAAGCTCTTGCTGGTCCTCATCTCCCACTGGTAACCTTTCAAACGAACCACAAACACTTGGGCTCTGAACTTGTTTAGCCTACGAAAACTTCCAACGTACACAGCCTCTCCTGCTCAATCTGGCCAAAATTCAACACCGAAATTGCGCACGTCCAGGGATTGCTCCTACACTAAAGGTGCCAGCCCTGAAAGCTCTTGCTGGTCCTCATCTCCCACTGGGAACCTCTCAAACGAACCACAAACACTTGGGCTCTGAACTTGTTTAGCCTACGAAAACTTCCAACGTACACAGCCTCTCCTGCTCAATCTGCCTGAAATTCAACACCGAAATTGCGAACGTCCAGGGATTGCTCCTACACTTAAGGTGCCAGCCCTGAAAGCTCTTGCTGGTCCTCATCTCCCACTGGTAACCTCTCAAACGAACCACAAACACTTGGGCTCTGAACTTGTTTAGCCTACGAAAACTTCCAACGTACACAGCCTCTCCTGCTCAATCTGGCCAGAGCTCAACACCGAAATTGCGAACGTCCGGCGATTGCTCCTACACTAAAGGTGCCAGCCCTGAAAGCTCTTGCTGGTCCTCATCTCCCACTGCTAACCTCTCAAACGAACCACAAACACTTGGGCTCTGAACTTGTTTAGCCTACGAAAACTTCCAACGTACACAGCCTCTCCTGCTCAATCTGCCCGAAATTCAACACCGAAATTGCGAACGTCCGGCGATTGCTCCTACACTAAAGGTGCCAGCCCTGAAAGCTCTTGCTGGTCCTCATCTCCCACTGGGAACCTCTCAAACGAACCACAAACACTTGGGCTCTGAACTTGTTTAGCCTACGAAAACTTCCAACGTACACAGCCTCTCCTGCTCAATCTGCCTGAAATTCAACACCGAAATTGCGAACGTCCAGCGATTGCTCCTACACTAAAGGTGCCAGCCCTGAAAGCTCTTGCTGGTCCTCATCTCCCACTGGGAACCTCTCAAACGAACCACAAACACTTGGGCTCTGAACTTGTTTAGCCTACGAAAACTTCCAACGTACACAGCCTCTCCTGCTCAATCTGGCCAGAGCTCAACACCGAAATTGCGAACGTTCGGCGATTGCTCCTACACTAAAGGTGCCAGCCCTGAAAGCTCTTGCTGGTCCTCATCTCCCACTGGTAACCTCTCAAACGAACCACAAACACTTGGGCTCTGAACTTGTTTAGCCTACGAAAACTTCCAACGTACACAGCCTCTCCTGCTCAATCTGCCTGAAATTCAACACCGAAATTGCGAACGTCCAGGGATTGCTCCTACACTAAAGGTGCCAGCCCTGAAAGCTCTTGCTGGTCCTCATCTCCCACTGGTAACCTCTCAAACGAACCACAAACACTTGGGCTCTGAACTTGTTTAGCCCACTAAAACTTCCAATGTACACAGCCTCTCCTGCTCAATCTGCCTGAGATTCAACACCGAAATTGCGAACGTCCAGCGATTGCTCCTCCACTAAAGGTGCCAGCCCTGAAAGCTCTTGCTGGTCCTCATCTCCCACTGGTAACCTCTCAAACGAACCACAAACACTTGGGCTCTGAACTTGTTTAGCCTACGAAAACTTCCAACGTACACAGCCTCTCCTGCTCAATCTCTCCAGAGCTCAACACCGAAATTGCGAACGTCCGGCGATTGCTCCTACACTAAAGGTGCCAGCCCTGAAAGCTCTTGCTGGTCCTCATCTCCCACTAGTAACCTCTCAAACGAACCACAAACTCTTGGGCTCTGAACTTGTTTAGCCTACGAAAACTTCCAACGTACACAGCCTCTCCTGCTCAATCTGGCCAGAGCTCAACACCGAAATTGCGAACGTCCGGCGATTGCTCCTACACTAAAGGTGCCAGCCCTGAAAGCTCTTGCTGGTCCTCATCTCCCACTGGTAACCTCTCAAACGAACCACAAACACTTGGGCTCTGAACTTGTTTAGCCTACGAAAACTTCCAACGTACACAGCCTCTCCTGCCCAATCTGCCCGAAATTCAACACCGAAATTGCGAACGTCCGGCGATTGCTCCTACACTAAAGGTGCCAGCCCTGAAAGCTCTTGCTGGTCCTCATCTCCCACTGGTAACCTCTCAAACGAACCACAAACACTTGGGCTCTGAACTTGTTTAGCCTACGAAAACTTCCAACTTACACAGCCTCTCCTGCTCAATCTGGCCAGAGCTCAACACCGAAATTGCGAACGTTCGGCGATTGCTCCTACACTAAAGGTGCCAGTCCTGAAAGCTCTTGCTGGTCCTCATCTCCCACTAGTAACCTCTCAAACGAACCACAAACACTTGGGCTCTGAACTTGTTTAGCCTATGAAAACTTCCAACGTACACAGCCTCTCCTGCTCAATCTGCCCGAAATTCAACACCGAAATTGCGAACGTCCAGGGATTGCTCCTACACTAAAGGTGCCAGCCCTGAAAGCTCTTGCTGGTCCTCATCTCCCACTGGTAACCTCTCAAACGAACCACAAACACTTGGGCTCTGAACTTGTTTAGCCTACGAAAACTTACAACGTACACAGCCTCTCCTGCTCAATCTGGCCAGAGCTCAACACCGAAATTGCGAACGTCCAGCGATTGCTCCTACACTAAAGGTGCCAGCCCTGAAAGCTCTTGCTGGTCCTCATCTCCCACTGGTAACCTCTCAAACGAACCACAAACACTTGGGCTCTGAACTTGTTTAGCCTACGAAAACTTCCAACGTACACAGCCTCTCCTGCTCAATCTGCCTGAAATTCAACACCGAAATTGCGAACGTCCAGGGATTGCTCCTACACTAAAGGTGCCAGCCCTGAAAGCTCTTGCTGGTCCTCATCTCCCACTGGTAACCTCTCAAACGAACCACAAACACTTGGGCTCTGAACTTGTTTAGCCTACGAAAACTTACAACGTACACAGCCTCTCCTGCTCAATCTGCCCGAAATTCAACACCGAAATTGCGAACGTCGGGCGATTGCTCCTACACTAAAGGTGCCAGCCCTGAAAGCTCTTGCTGGTCCTCATCTCCAACTGGTAACCTCTCAAACGAACCACAAACACTTGGGCTCTGAACTTGTTTAGCCTACGAAAACTTCCAAAGTACACAGCCTCTCCTGCTCAATCTGGCCAAAATTCAACACCGAAATTGCGAACGTCCAGGGATTGCTCCTACACTAAAGGTGCCAGCCCTGAAAGCTCTTGCTGGTCCTCATCTCCCACTGGTAACCTCTCAAATGAACCACAAACACTTGGGCTCTGAACTTGTTTAGCCTACGAAAACTTCCAACGTACACAGCCTCTCCTGCTCAATCTGCCTGAAATTCAACACCGAAATTGCGAACGTCCAGCGATTGCTCCTACACTTAAGGGCCCAGCCCTGAAAGCTCTTGCTGGTCCTCATCTCCCACTGGGAACCTCTCAAACGAACCACAAACACTTGGGCTCTGAACTTGTTTAGCCTACTAAAACTTCCAACGTACACAGCCTCTCCTGCTCAATCTGGCCAGAGCTCAACACCGAAATTGCGAACGTCCAGTGATTGCTCCTACACTAAAGGTGCCAGCCCTGAAAGCTCTTGCTGGTCCTCATCTCCCACTGGTAACCTCTCAAACGAACCACAAACACTTGGGCTCTGAACTTGTTTAGCCTACGAAAACTTCCAACGTACACAGCCTCTCCTGCTCAATCTGGCCAAAATTCAACACCGAAATTGCGAACGTCCGGCGATTGCTCCTACACTAAAGGTGCCAGCCCTGAAAGCTCTTGCTGGTCCTCATCTCCCACTGGTAACCTCTCAAATGAACCACAAACACTTGGGCTCTGAACTTGTTTAGCCTACTAAAACTTCCAACGTACACAGCCTCTCCTGCTCAATCTGCCTGAAATTCAACACCGAAATTGTGAACGTCCAGCGATTGCTCCTACACTAAAGGTGCCAGCCCTGAAAGCTCTTGCTGGTCCTCATCTCCCACTGGGAACCTCTCAAACGAACCACAAACACTTGGGCTCTGAACTTGTTTAGCCTACGAAAACTTCCAACGTACACAGCCTCTCCTGCTCAATCTGCCTGAAATTCAACACCGAAATTGCGATCGTCCAGGGATTGCTCCTACACTTAAGGTGCCAGCCCTGAAAGCTCTTGCTGGTCCTCATCTCCCACTGGTAACCTCTCAAACGAACCACAAACACTTGGGCTCTGAACTTGTTTAGCCTACTAAAACTTCCAACGTACACAGCCTCTCCTGCCCAATCTGGCCAAAATTCAACACCGAAATTGCGAACGTCCAGCGATTGCTCCTACACTAAAGGTGCCAGCCCTGAAAGCTCTTGCTGGTCCTCATCTCCCGCTGGGAACCTCTCAAACGAACCACAAACACTTGGGCTCTGAACTTGTTTAGCCTACGAAAACTTCCAACGTACACAGCCTCTCCTGCTCAATCTGGCCAAAATTCAACACCGAAATTGCGAACGTCCAGCGATTGCTCCTACACTAAAGGTGCCAGCCCTGAAAGCTCTTGCTGGTCCTCATCTCCCACTGGTAACCTCTCAAACGAACCACAAACACTTGGGCTCTGAACTTGTTTAGCCTATGAA
Source organism: Gavia stellata (assembly GCF_030936135.1). Taxonomy (NCBI): domain Eukaryota; kingdom Metazoa; phylum Chordata; class Aves; order Gaviiformes; family Gaviidae; genus Gavia; species Gavia stellata. Next base: position 45,853 of record NW_026776744.1, on the reverse strand, counting down.
AACTTCCAACGTACACAGCCTCTCCTGCTCAATCTGCCCGAAATTCAACACCGAAATTGCGAACGTCGGGCGATTGCTCCTACACTAAAGGTGCCAGCCCTGAAAGCTCTTGCTGGTCCTCATCTCCAACTGGTAACCTCTCAAACGAACCACAAACACTTGGGCTCTGAACTTGTTTAGCCTACGAAAACTTCCAAAGTACACAGCCTCTCCTGCTCAATCTGGCCAAAATTCAACACCGAAATTGCGAACGTCCAGGGATTGCTCCTACACTAAAGGTGCCAGCCCTGAAAGCTCTTGCTGGTCCTCATCTCCCACTGGTAACCTCTCAAATGAACCACAAACACTTGGGCTCTGAACTTGTTTAGCCTACGAAAACTTCCAACGTACACAGCCTCTCCTGCTCAATCTGCCTGAAATTCAACACCGAAATTGCGAACGTCCAGCGATTGCTCCTACACTTAAGGGCCCAGCCCTGAAAGCTCTTGCTGGTCCTCATCTCCCACTGGGAACCTCTCAAACGAACCACAAACACTTGGGCTCTGAACTTGTTTAGCCTACGAAAACTTCCAACGTACACAGCCTCTCCTGCTCAATCTGGCCAGAGCTCAACACCGAAATTGCGAACGTCCAGCGATTGCTCCTACACTAAAGGTGCCAGCCCTGAAAGCTCTTGCTGGTCCTCATCTCCCACTGGTAACCTCTCAAACGAACCACAAACACTTGGGCTCTGAACTTGTTTAGCCTACGAAAACTTCCAACGTACACAGCCTCTCCTGCTCAATCTGGCCAAAATTCAACACCGAAATTGCGAACGTCCGGCGATTGCTCCTACACTAAAGGTGCCAGCCCTGAAAGCTCTTGCTGGTCCTCATCTCCCACTGGTAACCTCTCAAATGAACCACAAACACTTGGGCTCTGAACTTGTTTAGCCTACTAAAACTTCCAACGTACACAGCCTCTCCTGCTCAATCTGCCTGAAATTCAACACCGAAATTGTGAACGTCCAGCGATTGCTCCTACACTAAAGGTGCCAGCCCTGAAAGCTCTTGCTGGTCCTCATCTCCCACTGGGAACCTCTCAAACGAACCACAAACACTTGGGCTCTGAACTTGTTTAGCCTACGAAAACTTCCAACGTACACAGCCTCTCCTGCTCAATCTGCCTGAAATTCAACACCGAAATTGCGATCGTCCAGGGATTGCTCCTACACTTAAGGTGCCAGCCCTGAAAGCTCTTGCTGGTCCTCATCTCCCACTGGTAACCTCTCAAACGAACCACAAACACTTGGGCTCTGAACTTGTTTAGCCTACTAAAACTTCCAACGTACACAGCCTCTCCTGCCCAATCTGGCCAAAATTCAACACCGAAATTGCGAACGTCCAGCGATTGCTCCTACACTAAAGGTGCCAGCCCTGAAAGCTCTTGCTGGTCCTCATCTCCCGCTGGGAACCTCTCAAACGAACCACAAACACTTGGGCTCTGAACTTGTTTAGCCTACGAAAACTTCCAACGTACACAGCCTCTCCTGCTCAATCTGGCCAAAATTCAACACCGAAATTGCGAACGTCCAGCGATTGCTCCTACACTAAAGGTGCCAGCCCTGAAAGCTCTTGCTGGTCCTCATCTCCCACTGGTAACCTCTCAAACGAACCACAAACACTTGGGCTCTGAACTTGTTTAGCCTACTAAAACCTGCAACGTACACAGCCTCTCCTGCTCAATCTGCCCGAAATTCAACACCGAAATTGCGAACGTCCAGGGATTGCTCCTCCACTAAAGGTGCCAGCCCTGAAAGCTCTTGCTTGTCCTCATCTCCCACTGGTAACCTCTCAAACGAACCACAAACACTTGGGCTCTGAACTTGTTTAGCCTAGTAAAACTTCCAACGTACACTCCCTCTCCTGCTCAATCTGGCCAGAGCTGAACACCGAAATTGCGAACGTCTGGGGATTGCTCCTCCACTAAAGGTGCCAGCCCTGAAAGCTCTTGCTGGTCCTCATCTCCCACTGGTAACCTCTCAAACGAACCACAAACACTTGGGCTCTGAACTTGTTTAGCCTACGAAAACTTCCAACGTACACAGCCTCTCCTGCCCAATCTGCCTGAAATTCAACACCGAAATTGCGAACGTCCAGGGATTGCTCCTACACTAAAGGTGCCAGCCCTGAAAGCTCTTGCTGGTCCTCATCTCCCACTGGTAACCTCTCAAACGAACCACAAACACTTGGGCTCTGAACTTGTTTAGCCTACGAAAACTTCCAACGTACACAGCCTCTCCTGCTCAATCTGTCCAGAGCTCAACACCGAAATTGCGAACGTCCAGCGATTGCTCCTACACTAAAGGTGCCAGCCCTGAAAGCTCTTGCTGGTCCTCATCTCCCACTGGTAACCTCTCAAACGAACCACAAACACTTGGGCTCTGAACTTGTTTAGCCTACTAAAACTTCCAACGTACACAGCCTCTCCTGCTCAATCTGCCCGAAATTCAACACCGAAATTGCGAACGTCCGGCGATTGCTCCTACACTAAAGGTGCCAGCCCTGAAAGCTCTTGCTGGTCCTCATCTCCCACTGGGAACCTCTCAAACGAACCACAAACACTTGGGCTCTGAACTTGTTTAGCCTACGAAAACTTCCAACGTACACAGCCTCTCCTGCTCAATCTGCCTGAAATTCAACACCGAAATTGCGAACGTCCAGCGATTGCTCCTACACTAAAGGTGCCAGCCCTGAAAGCTCTTGCTGGTCCTCATCTCCCACTGGGAACCTCTCAAACGAACCACAAACACTTGGGCTCTGAACTTGTTTAGCCTACGAAAACTTCCAACGTACACAGCCTCTCCTGCTCAATCTGGCCAGAGCTCAACACCGAAATTGCGAACGTTCGGCGATTGCTCCTACACTAAAGGTGCCAGCCCTGAAAGCTCTTGCTGGTCCTCATCTCCCACTGGTAACCTCTCAAACGAACCACAAACACTTGGGCTCTGAACTTGTTTAGCCTACGAAAACTTCCAACGTACACAGCCTCTCCTGCTCAATCTGCCTGAAATTCAACACCGAAATTGCGAACGTCCAGGGATTGCTCCTACACTAAAGGTGCCAGCCCTGAAAGCTCTTGCTGGTCCTCATCTCCCACTGGTAACCTCTCAAACGAACCACAAACACTTGGCCTCTGAACTTGTTTAGCCCACTAAAACTTCCAATGTACACAGCCTCTCCTGCTCAATCTGCCTGAAATTCAACACCGAAATTGCGAACGTCCAGCGATTGCTCCTACACTAAAGGTGCCAGCCCTGAAAGCTCTTGCTGGTCCTCATCTCCCACTGGGAACCTCTCAAACGAACCACAAACACTTGGGCTCTGAACTTGTTTAGCCTACGAAAACTTCCAACGTACACAGCCTCTCCTGCTCAATCTGGCCAGAGCTCAACACCGAAATTGCGAACGTCCGGCGATTGCTCCTACACTAAAGGTGCCAGCCCTGAAAGCTCTTGCTGGTCCTCATCTCCCACTAGTAACCTCTCAAACGAACCACAAACACTTGGGCTCTGAACTTGTTTAGCCTACGAAAACTTCCAACGTACACAGCCTCTCCTGCTCAATCTGGCCAGAGCTCAACACCGAAATTGCGAACGTCCAGGGATTGCTCCTACACTAAAGGTGCCAGCCCTGAAAGCTCTTGCTGGTCCTCATCTCCCACTGGTAACCTCTCAAACGAACCACAAACACTTGGGCTCTGAACTTGTTTAGCCTACGAAAACTTCCAACGTACACAGCCTCTCCTGCTCAATCTGCCCGAAATTCAACACCGAAATTGCGAACGTCCGGCGATTGCTCCTACACTAAAGGTGCCCAGCCCTGAAAGCTCTTGCTGGTCCTCATCTCCCACTGGTAACCTCTCAAACGAACCACAAACACTTGGGCTCTGAACTTGTTTAGCCTACGAAAACTTCCAAAGTACACAGCCTCTCCTGCTCAATCTGGCCAAAATTCAACACCGAAATTGCGAACGTCCGGGGATTGCTCCTCCACTAAAGGTGCCAGCCCTGAAAGCTCTTGCTGGTCCTCATCTCCCACTGGTAACCTCTCAAACGAACCACAAACACTTGGGCTCTGAACTTGTTTAGCCTACGAAAACTTCCAACGTACACAGCCTCTCCTGCCCAATCTGCCTGAAATTCAACACCGAAATTGCGAACGTCCAGCGATTGCTCCTACACTAAAGGTGCCAGCCCTGAAAGCTCTTGCAGGTCCTCATCTCCCACTGGTAACCTCTCAAACGAACCACAAACACTTGGGCTCTGAACTTGTTTAGCCTACGAAAACTTCCAACGTACACAGCCTCTCCTGCTCAATCTGGCCAGAGCTCAACACCGAAATTGCGAACGTCTGGCGATTGCTCCTACACTAAAGGTGCCAGCCCTGAAAGCTCTTGCTGGTCCTCATCTCCCACTGGTAACCTCTCAAACGAACCACAAACACTTGGGCTCTGAACTTGTTTAGCCTACTAAAACTTCCAACGTACACAGCCTCTCCTGCTCAATCTGCCCGAAATTCAACACCGAAATTGCGAACGTCCGGCGATTGCTCCTACACTAAAGGTGCCAGCCCTGAAAGCTCTTGCTGGTCCTCATCTCCCACTGGGAACCTCTCAAACGAACCACAAACACTTGGGCTCTGAACTTGTTTAGCCTACGAAAACTTCCAACGTACACAGCCTCTCCTGCTCAATCTGGCCAGAGCTCAACACCGAAATTGCGAACGTCCAGCGATTGCTCCTACACTAAAGGTGCCAGCCCTGAAAGCTCTTGCTGGTCCTCATCTCCCACTGGGAACCTCTCAAACGAACCACAAACACTTGGGCTCTGAACTTGTTTAGCCTACGAAAACTTCCAACGTACACAGCCTCTCCTGCTCAATCTGGCCAGAGCTCAACACCGAAATTGCGAACGTTCGGCGATTGCTCCTACACTAAAGGTGCCAGCCCTGAAAGGTCTTGCTGGTCCTCATCTCCCACTGGTAACCTCTCAAACGAACCACAAACACTTGGGCTCTGAACTTGTTTAGCCTACGAAAACTTCCAACGTACACAGCCTCTCCTGCTCAATCTGCCTGAAATTCAACACCGAAATTGCGAACGTCCAGGGATTGCTCCTACACTAAAGGTGCCAGCCCTGAAAGCTCTTGCTGGTCCTCATCTCCCACTGGTAACCTCTCAAACGAACCACAAACACTTGGCCTCTGAACTTGTTTAGCCCACTAAAACTTCCAATGTACACAGCCTCTCCTGCTCAATCTGCCTGAAATTCAACACCGAAATTGCGAACGTCCAGCGATTGCTCCTACACTAAAGGTGCCAGCCCTGAAAGCTCTTGCTGGTCCTCATCTCCCACTGGGAACCTCTCAAACGAACCACAAACACTTGGGCTCTGAACTTGTTTAGCCTACGAAAACTTCCAACGTACACAGCCTCTCCTGCTCAATCTGGCCAGAGCTCAACACCGAAATTGCGAACGTCCGGCGATTGCTCCTACACTAAAGGTGCCAGCCCTGAAAGCTCTTGCTGGTCCTCATCTCCCACTAGTAACCTCTCAAACGAACCACAAACACTTGGGCTCTGAACTTGTTTAGCCTACGAAAACTTCCAACGTACACAGCCTCTCCTGCTCAATCTGGCCAGAGCTCAACACCGAAATTGCGAACGTCCAGGGATTGCTCCTACACTAAAGGTGCCAGCCCTGAAAGCTCTTGCTGGTCCTCATCTCCCACTGGTAACCTCTCAAACGAACCACAAACACTTGGGCTCTGAACTTGTTTAGCCTACGAAAACTTCCAACGTACACAGCCTCTCCTGCTCAATCTGCCCGAAATTCAACACCGAAATTGCGAACGTCCGGCGATTGCTCCTACACTAAAGGTGCCAGCCCTGAAAGCTCTTGCTGGTCCTCATCTCCCACTGGTAACCTCTCAAACGAACCACAAACACTTGGGCTCTGAACTTGTTTAGCCTACGAAAACTTCCAAAGTACACAGCCTCTCCTGCTCAATCTGGCCAAAATTCAACACCGAAATTGCGAACGTCCGGGGATTGCTCCTCCACTAAAGGTGCCAGCCCTGAAAGCTCTTGCTGGTCCTCATCTCCCACTGGTAACCTCTCAAACGAACCACAAACACTTGGGCTCTGAACTTGTTTAGCCTACGAAAACTTCCAACGTACACAGCCTCTCCTGCTCAATCTGCCCGAAATTCAACACCGAAATTGTGAACGTCCAGCGATTGCTCCTACACTAAAGGTGCCAGCCCTGAAAGCTCTTGCTGGTCCTCATCTCCCACTGGTAACCTCTCAAACGAACCACAAACACTTGGGCTCTGAACTTGTTTAGCCTACGAAAACTTACAACGTACACAGCCTCTCCTGCTCAATCTGGCCAGAGCTCAACACCGAAATTGCGAACGTCCAGCGATTGCTCCTACACTAAAGGTGCCAGCCCTGAAAGCTCTTGCTGGTCCTCATCTCCCACTGGTAACCTCTCAAACGAACCACAAACACTTGGGCTCTGAACTTGTTTAGCCTACGAAAACTTCCAACGTACACAGCCTCTCCTGCTCAATCTGGCCAGAGCTCAACACTGAAATTGCGAACATCCAGCGATTGCTCCTAGACTAAAGGTGCCAGCCCTGAAAGCTCTTGCTGGTCCTCATCTCCCACTGGGAACCTCTCAAACGAACCACAAACACTTGGGCTCTGAACTTGTTTAGCCTACGAAAACTTCCAACGTACACAGCCTCTCCTGCTCAATCTGCCCGAAATTCAACACCGAAATTGCGAACGTCCAGCGATTGCTCCTACACTAAAGGTGCCAGCCCTGAAAGCTCTTGCTGGTCCTCATCTCCCACTGGGAACCTCTCAAACGAACCACAAACACTTGGGCTCTGAACTTGTTTAGCCTACGAAAACTTCCAACGTACACAGCCTCTCCTGCTCAATCTGCCCGAAATTCAACACCGAAATTGCGAACGTCCGGCGATTGCTCCTACACTAAAGGTGCCAGCCCTGAAAGCTCTTGCTGGTCCTCATCTCCCACTGGGAACCTCTCAAACGAACCACAAACACTTGGGCTCTGAACTTGTTTAGCCTACGAAAACTTCCAAAGTACACAGCCTCTCCTGCTCAATCTGGCCAAAATTCAACACCGAAATTGCGAACGTCCAGCGATTGCTCCTACACTAAAGGTGCCAGCCCTGAAAGCTCTTGCTGGTCCTCATCTCCCACTGGTAACCTCTCAAATGAACCACAAACACTTGGGCTCTGAACTTGTTTAGCCTACGAAAACTTCCAACGTACACAGCCTCTCCTGCTCAATCTGCCTGAAATTCAACACCGAAATTGTGAACGTCCAGCGATTGCTCCTACACTAAAGGTGCCAGCCCTGAAAGCTCTTGCTGGTCCTCATCTCCCACTGGGAACCTCTCAAACGAACCACAAACACTTGGGCTCTGAACTTGTTTAGCCTACGAAAACTTCCAACGTACACAGCCTCTCCTGCTCAATCTGCCTGAAATTCAACACCGAAATTGCGAACGTCCAGCGATTGCTCCTACACTAAAGGTGCCAGCCCTGAAAGCTCTTGCTGGTCCTCATCTCCCACTGGTAACCTCTCAAACGAACCACAAACACTTGGGCTCTGAACTTGTTTAGCCTACGAAAACTTCCAACGTACACAGCCTCTCCTGCTCAATCTGGCCAGAGCTCAACACTGAAATTGTGAACGTCCAGCGATTGCTCCTACACTAAAGGTGCCAGCCCTGAAAGCTCTTGCTTGTCCTCATCTCCCACTGGTAACCTCTCAAACGAACCACAAACACTTGGGCTCTGAACTTGTTTAGCCTACGAAAACTTCCAACGTACACAGCCTCTCCTGCTCAATCTGCCCGAAATTCAACACCGAAATTGCGAACGTCCGGCGATTGCTCCTACACTAAAGGTGCCAGCCCTGAAAGCTCTTGCTGGTCCTCATCTCCCACTGGTAACCTCTCAAACGAACCACAAACACTTGGGCTCTGAACTTGTTTAGCCTACGAAAACTTCCAAAGTACACAGCCTCTCCTGCTCAATCTGCCTGAAATTCAACACCGAAATTGCGAACGTCCAGCGATTGCTCCTACACTAAAGGTGCCAGCCCTGAAAGCTCTTGCTGGTCCTCATCTCCCACTGGTAACCTCTCAAACGAACCACAAACACTTGGGCTCTGAACTTGTTTAGGCTACGAAAACTTCCAACGTACACAGCCTCTCCTGCTCAATCTGCCTGAAATTCAACACCGAAATTGCGATCGTCCAGGGATTGCTCCTACACTAAAGGTGCCAGCCCTGAAAGCTCTTGCTGGTCCTCATCTCCCACTGGGAACCTCTCAAACGAACCACAAACACTTGGGCTCTGAACTTGTTTAGCCTACGAAAACTTCCAACGTACACAGCCTCTCCTGCTCAATCTGGCCAGAGCTCAACACCGAAATTGCGAACGTCCAGCGATTGCTCCTACACTAAAGGTGCCAGCCCTGAAAGCTCTTGCTGGTCCTCATCTCCCACTGGTAACCTCTCAACGAACCACAAACACTTGGGCTCTGAACTTGTTTAGCCTACGAAAACTTCCAACGTACACAGCCTCTCCTGCTCAATCTGCCCGAAATTCAACACCGAAATTGCGAACGTCCAGCGATTGCTCCTACACTAAAGGTGCCAGCCCTGAAAGCTCTTGCTGGTCCTCATCTCCCACTGGTAACCTCTCAAACGAACCACAAACACTTGGGCTCTGAACTTGTTTAGCCTACGAAAACTTCCAAAAGTACACAGCCTCTCCTGCTCAATCTGGCCAAAATTCAACACCGAAATTGAGAACGCCCAGCGATTGCTCCTACACTAAAGGTGCCAGCCCTGAAAGCTCTTGCTGGTCCTCATCTCCCACTGGGAACCTCTCAAACGAACCACAAACACTTGGGCTCTGAACTTGTTTAGCCTACGAAAACTTCCAACGTACACAGCCTCTCCTGCTCAATCTGGCTGAAATTCAACACCGAATTTGCGAACGTCCAGCGATTGCTCCTACACTAAAGGTGCCAGCCCTGAAAGCTCTTGCTGGTCCTCATCTCCCACTGGTAACCTCTCAAACGAACCACAAACACTTGGGCTCTGAACTTGTTTAGCCTACAAAAACCTCCAACGTGCACAGCCTCTCCTGCTCAATCTGGCCAGAGCTCAACACCGAAATTGCGAACGTCCAGCGATTGCTCCTACACTAAAGGTGCCAGCCCTGAAAGCTCTTGCTGGTCCTCATCTCCCACTGGTAACCTCTCAAACGAACCACAAACACTTGGGCTCTGATCTTGTTTAGCCTACTAAAACTTCCAAAGTACACAGCCTCTCCTGCTCAATCTGCCGAAATTCAACACCGAAATTGCGAACGTCCAGCGATTGCTCCTACACTAAAGGTGCCAGCCCTGAAAGCTCTTGCTGGTCCTCATCTCCCACTGGTAACCTCTCAAACGAACCACAAACACTTGGGCTCTGAACTTGTTTAGCCTACGAAAACTTCCAACGTACACAGCCTCTCCTGCTCAATCTGCCTGAAATTCAACACCGAAACTGCGAACGTCCAGCGATTGCTCCTACACTAAAGGTGCCAGCCCTGAAAGCTCTTGCTGGTCCTCATCTCCCACTGGTAACCTCTCAAACGAACCACAAACACTTGGGCTCTGAACTTGTTTAGCCTACGAAAACTTCCAACGTACACAGCCTCTCCTGCTCAATCTGCCTGAAATTCAACACCGAAATTGCGAACGTCCGGCGATTGCTCCTACACTAAAGGTGCCAGCCCTGAAAGCTCTTGCTGGTCCTCATCTCCCACTGGTAACCTCTCAAACGAACCACAAACACTTGGGCTCTGAACTTGTTTAGCCTACGAAAACTTCCAACGTACACAGCCTCTCCTGCTCAATCTGCCTGAAATTCAACACCGAAATTGCGAACGTCCAGCGATTGCTCCTACACTAAAGATGCCAGCCCTGAAAGCTCTTGCTGGTCCTCATCTCCCACTGGTAACCTCTCAAACGAACCACAAACACTTGGGCTCTGAACTTGTTTAGCCTACTAAAACTTCCAACGTACACAGCCTCTCCTGCTCAATCTGCCTGAAATTCAACACCGAAATTGCGAACGTCCAGGGATTGCTCCTACACTAAAGGTGCCAGCCCTGAAAGCTCTTGCTGGTCCTCATCTCCCACTGGTAACCTCTCAAACGAACCACAAACACTTGGGCTCTGAACTTGTTTAGCCTACTAAAACTTCCAACGTACACAGCCTCTCCTGCTCAATCTGGCCAGAGCTCAACACCGAAATTGCGAACGTCCAGCGATTGCTCCTACACTAAAGGTGCCAGCCCTGAAAGCTCTTGCTGGTCCTCATCTCCCACTGGTAACCTCTCAAACGAACCACAAACACTTGGGCTCTGAACTTGTTTAGCCTACGAAAACTTCCAACGTACACAGCCTCTCCTGCTCAATCTGCCCGAAATTCAACACCGAAATTGCGAAAGTCCAGCGATTGCTCCTACACTAAAGGTGCCAGCCCTGAAAGCTCTTGCTGGTCCTCATCTCCCACTGGTAACCTCTCAAACGAACCACAAACACTTGGGCTCTGAACTTGTTTAGCCTACGAAAACTTCCAAAGTACACAGCCTCTCCTGCTCAATCTGGCCAAAATTCAACACCGAAATTGAGAACGTCCAGCGATTGCTCCTACACTAAGGTGCCAGCCCTGAAAGCTCTTGCTGGTCCTCATCTCCCACTGGGAACCTCTCAAACGAACCACAAACACTTGGGCTCTGAACTTGTTTAGCCTACGAAAACTTCCAACGTACACAGCCTCTCCTGCTCAATCTGCCTGAAATTCAACACCGAAATTGCGAACGTCCAGCGATTGCTCCTACACTAAAGGTGCCAGCCCTGAAATCTCTTGCTGGTCCTCATCTCCCACTGGGAACCTCTCAAACGAACCACAAACACTTGGGCTCTGAACTTGTTTAGCCTACGAAAACCTCCAACGTGCACAGCCTCTCCTGCTCAATCTGGCCAGAGCTCAACACCGAAATTGCGAACGTCCAGCGATTGCTCCTACACTAAAGGTGCCAGCCCTGAAAGCTCTTGCTGGTCCTCATCTCCCACTGGTAACCTCTCAAACGAACCACAAACACTTGGGCTCTGATCTTGTTTAGCCTACGAAAACTTCCAACGTACACAGCCTCTCCTGCTCAATCTGGCCAAAATTCAACACCGAAATTGCGAACGTCCAGCGATTGCTCCTACACTAAAGGTGCCAGCCCTGAAAGCTCTTGCTGGTCCTCATCTCCCACTGGTAACCTCTCAAACGAACCACAAACACTTGGGCTCTGAACTTGTTTAGCCTACGAAAACTTCCAACGTACACAGCCTCTCCTGCTCAATCTGCCTGAAATTCAACACCGAAACTGCGAACGTCCAGCGATTGCTCCTACACTAAAGGTGCCAGCCCTGAAAGCTCTTGCTGGTCCTCATCTCCCACTGGGAACCTCTCAAACGAACCACAAACACTTGGGCTCTGAACTTGTTTAGCCTACGAAAACTTCCAATGTACACAGCCTCTCCTGCTCAATCTGCCGAAATTCAACACCGAAATTGCGAACGTCCAGGATTGCTCCTATACTAAAGGTGCCAGCCCTGAAAGCTCTTGCTGGTCCTCATCTCCCACTGGGAACCTCTCAAACGAACCACAAACACTTGGGCTCTGAACTTGTTTAGCCTACGAAAACTTCCAACGTACACAGCCTCTCCTGCTCAATCTGGCCAGAGCTCAACACCGAAATTGCGAACGTTCGGCGATTGCTCCTACACTAAAGGTGCCAGCCCTGAAAGCTCTTGCTGGTCCTCATCTCCCACTGGTAACCTCTCAAACGAACCACAAACACTTGGGCTCTGAACTTGTTTAGCCTACTAAAACTTCCAACGTACACAGCCTCTCCTGCCCAATCTGCCCGAAATTCAACACCGAAATTGCGAACGTCCAGCGATTGCTCCTACACTAAAGGTGCCAGCCCTGAAAGCTCTTGCTGGTCCTCATCTCCCACTGGGAACCTCTCAAACGAACCACAAACACTTGGGCTCTGAACTTGTTTAGCCTACGAAAACTTCCAACGTACACAGCCTCTCCTGCTCAATCTGCCTGAAATTCAACACTGAAATTGCGAACGTCCAGCGATTGCTCTACACTAAAGGTGCCAGCCCCGAAAGCTCTTGCTGGTCCTCGTCTCCCACTGGTAACCTCTCAAACGAACCACAAACACTTGGGCTCTGAACTTGTTTAGCCTATGAAAACTTCCAACGTACACAGCCTCTCCTGCTCAAGCTGCCTGAAATTCAACACCGAAATTGCGAACGTCCGGCGATTGCTCCTACACTAAAGGTGCCAGCCCTGAAAGCTCTTGCTGGTCCTCATCTCCCACTGGTAACCTCTCAAACGAACCACAAACACTTGGGCTCTGAACTTGTTTAGCCTACGAAAACTTCCAACGTACACAGCCTCTCCTGCTCAATCTGCCCGAAATTCAACACCGAAATTGCGAACGTCCGGCGATTGCTCCTACACTAAAGGTGCCAGCCCTGAAAGCTCTTGCTGGTCCTCATCTCCCACTGGTAACCTCTCAAACGAACCACAAACACTTGGGCTCTGAACTTGTTTTAGCCTACGAAAACTTCCAACGTACACTCCCTCTCCTGCTCAATTTGCCCGAAATTCAACACCGAAATTGCGAACGTCCGGCGATTGCTCCTACACTAAAGGTGCCAGCCCTGAAAGCTCTTGCTGGTCCTCATCTCCCACTGGTAACCTCTCAAACGAACCACAAACACTTGGGCTCTGAACTTGTTTAGCCTACTAAAACTTCCAACGTACACAGCCTCTCCTGCCCAATTTGCCCGAAATTCAACACCGAAATTGCGAACGTCCGGCGATTGCTCCTACACTAAAGGTGCCAGCCCTGAAAGCTCTTGCTGGTCCTCATCTCCCACTGGTAACCTCTCAAACGAACCACAAACACTTGGGCTCTGAACTTGTTTAGCCTACTAAAACTTCCAACGTACACAGCCTCTCCTGCTCAATCTGGCCAGAGCTCAACACCGAAATTGCGAACCTCCAGCGATTGCTCCTACAGTAAAGGTGCCAGCCCTGAAAGCTCTTGCTGGTCCTCATCTCCCACTGGTAACCTCTCAAACGAACCACAAACACTTGGGCTCTGAACTTGTTTAGCCTACTAAAACTTCCAACGTACACAGCCTCTCCTGCTCAATCTGGCCAGAGCTCAACACCGAAATTGCGAACGTCCAGCGATTGCTCCTACGCTAAAGGTGCCAGCCCTGAAAGCTCTTGCTGGTCCTCATCTCCCACTGGTAACCTCTCAAACGAACCACAAACACTTGGGCTCTGAACTTGTTTAGCCTACGAAAACTTCCAACGTACACAGCCTCTCCTGCTCAATCTGGCTGAAATTCAACACCGAATTTGCGAACGTCCAGCGATTGCTCCTACACTAAAGGTGCCAGCCCTGAAAGCTCTTGCTGGTCCTCATCTCCCACTGGTAACCTCTCAAACGAACCACAAACACTTGGGCTCTGAACTTGTTTAGCCTACGAAAACTTCCAACGTACACAGCCTCTCCTGCTCAATCTGCCAGAAATTCAACACCGAAATTGCGAACGTCCAGCGATTGCTCCTACACTAAAGGTGCCAGCCCTGAAAGCTCTTGCTGGTCCTCATCTCCCACTAGTAACCTCTCAAAAGAACCACAAACACTTGGGCTCTGAACTTGTTTAGCCTACTAAAACTTCCAACGTACACAGCCTCTCCTGCTCAATCTGCCCGAATGTCAACACCGAAATTGCGAACGTCCAGCGATTGCTCCTACACTAAAGGTGCCAGCCCTGAAAGCTCTTGCTTGTCCTCATCTCCCACTGGTAACCTCTCAAACGAACCACAAACACTTGGGCTCTGAATTTGTTTAGCCTACTAAAACTTCCAACGTACACAGCCTCTCCTGCTCAATCTGCCTGAATTTCAACACCGAAATTGCGAACGTCCAGTGATTGCTCCTACACTAAAGGTGCCAGCCCTGAAAGCTCTTGCTGGTCCTCATCTCCCACTGGTAACCTCTCAAACGAACCACAAACACTTGGGCTCTGAACTTGTTTAGCCTACCAAAACTTCCAACGTACACAGCCTCTCCTGCTCAATCTGGCCAGAGCTCAACACCGAAATTGCGAACGTCCAGGGATTGCTCCTACACTAAAGGTGCCAGCCCTGAAAGCTCTTGCTGGTCCTCATCTCCCACTGGTAACCTCTCAAACGAACCACAAACACTTGGGCTCTGAACTTGTTTAGCCTACCAAAACTTCCAACGTACACAGCCTCTCCTGCTCATATCTGGCCAGAGCTCAACACCGAAATTGCGAACGTCCAGCGATTGCTCCTACACTAAAGGTGCCAGCCCTGAAAGCTCTTGCTGGTCCTCATCTCCCACTGGGAACCTCTCAAACGAACCACAAACACTTGGGCTCTGAACTTGTTTAGCTACGAAAACTTCCAACGTACACAGCCTCTCCTGCTCAATCTGCCTGAAATTCAACACCGAAATTGCAAACGTCCAGCGATTGCTCCTACACTAAAGGTGCCAGCCCTGAAAGCTCTTGCTGGTCCTCATCTCCCACTGGTAACCTCTCAAACGAACCACAAACACTTGGGCTCTGAACTTGTTTAGCCTACTAAAACTTCCAACGTACACAGCCTCTCCTGCTCAATCTGCCTGAAATTCAACACCGAAATTGCGATCGTCCAGGGATTGCTCCTACACTAAAGGTGCCAGCCCTGAAAGCTCTTGCTGGTCCTCATCTCCCACTGGTAACCTCTCAAACGAACCACAAACACTTGGGCTCTGAACTTGTTTAGCCTACGAAAACTTCCAACGTACACAGCCTCTCCTGCTCAATCTGGCCAGAGCTCAACACCGAAATTGCGAACGTCCAGCGATTGCTCCTACACTAAAGGTGCCAGCCCTGAAAGCTCTTGCTGGTCCTCATCTCCCACTGGTAACCTCTCAAACGAACCACAAACACTTGGGCTCTGAACTTGTTTAGCCTACGAAAACTTCCAAAGTACACAGCCTCTCCTGCTCAATCTGGCCAAAATTCAACACCGAAATTGCGAACGTCCAGCGATTGCTCCTACACTAAAGGTGCCAGCCCTGAAAGCTCTTGCTGGTCCTCATCTCCCACTGGGAACCTCTCAAACGAACCACAAACACTTGGGCTCTGAACTTGTTTAGCCTACGAAAACTTCCAACGTACACAGCCTCTCCTGCTCAATCTGCCTGAAATTCAACACCGAAATTGCGAACGTCCAGGGATTGCTCCTACACTAAAGGTGCCAGCCCTGAAAGCTCTTGCTGGTCCTCATCTCCCACTGGTAACCTCTCAAACGAACCACAAACACTTGGGCTCTGAACTTGTTTAGCCTACGAAAACTCCAACGTGCACAGCCTCTCCTGCTCAATCTGGCCAGAGCTCAACACCGAAATTGCGAACGTCCAGCGATTGCTCCTACACTAAAGGTGCCAGCCCTGAAAGCTCTTGCTGGTCCTCATCTCCCACTGGTAACCTCTCAAACGAACCACAAACACTTGGGCTCTGATCTTGTTTAGCCTACGAAAACTTCCAACGTACACAGCCTCTCCTGCTCAATCTGGCCAAATTCAACACCGAAATTGCGAACGTCCAGCGATTGCTCCTACATAAGGTGCCAGCCCTGAAAGCTCTTGCTGGTCCTCATCTCCCACTGGTAACCTCTCAAACGAACCACAAACACTTGGGCTCTGAACTTGTTTAGCCTACGAAAACTTCCAACGTACACAGCCTCTCCTGCTCAATCTGCCTGAAATTCAACACCGAAACTGCGAACGTCCAGCGATTGCTCCTACACTAAAGGTGACAGCCCTGAAAGCTCTTGCTGGTCCTCATCTCCCACTGGGAACCTCTCAAACGAACCACAAACACTTGGGCTCTGAACTTGTTTAGCCTACTAAAACTTCCAACGTACACAGCCTCTCCTGCTCAATCTGCCCGAAATTCAACACCGAAATTGCGAAAGTCCAGGGATTGCTCCTACACTAAAGGTGCCAGCCCTGAAAGCTCTTGCTGGTCCTCATCTCCCACTGGGAACCTCTCAAACGAACCACAAACACTTGGGCTCTGAACTTGTTTAGCCTACGAAAACTTCCAACGTACACAGCCTCTCCTGCTCAATCTGGCCAGAGCTCAACACCGAAATTGCGAACGTCCGGCGATTGCTCCTACACTAAAGGTGCCAGCCCTGAAAGCTCTTGCTGGTCCTCATCTCCCACTGGTAACCTCTCAAACGAACCACAAACACTTGGGCTCTGAACTTGTTTAGCCTACTAAAACTTCCAACGTACACAGCCTCTCCTGCCCAATCTGCCCGAAATTCAACACCGAAATTGCGAACGTCCAGCGATTGCTCCTACACTAAAGGTGCCAGCCCTGAAAGCTCTTGCTGGTCCTCATCTCCCACTGGTAACCTCTCAAACGAACCACAAACACTTGGGCTCTGAACTTGTTTAGCCTACGAAAACTTCCAACGTACACAGCCTCTCCTGCTCAATCTGCCTGAAATTCAACACTGAAATTGCGAACGTCCAGCGATTGCTCCTACACTAAAGGTGCCAGCCCCGAAAGCTCTTGCTGGTCCTCGTCTCCCACTGGTAACCTCTCAAACGAACCACAACACTTGGGCTCTGAACTTGTTTAGCCTATGAAAACTTCCAACGTACACAGCCTCTCCTGCTCAAGCTGCCTGAAATTCAACACCGAAATTGCGAACGTCCGGCGATTGCTCCTACACTAAAGGTGCCAGCCCTGAAAGCTCTTGCAGGTCCTCATCTCCCACTGGTAACCTCTCAAACGAACCACAAACACTTGGGCTCTGAACTTGTTTAGCCTACGAAAACTTCCAACGTACACAGCCTCTCCTGCTCAATCTGCCCGAAATTCAACACCGAAATTGCGAACGTCCGGCGATTGCTCCTACACTAAAGGTGCCAGCCCTGAAAGCTCTTGCTGGTCCTCATCTCCCACTGGTAACCTCTCAAACGAACCACAAACACTTGGGCTCTGAACTTGTTTAGCCTACGAAAACTTCCAACGTACACTCCCTCTCCTGCTCAATTTGCCCGAAATTCAACACCGAAATTGCGAACGTCGGCGATTGCTCCTACACTAAAAGGTGCCAGCCCTGAAAGCTCTTGCTGGTCCTCATCTCCCACTGGTAACCTCTCAAACGAACCACAAACACTTGGGCTCTGAACTTGTTTAGCCTACTAAAACTTCCAACGTACACAGCCTCTCCTGCTCAATCTGGCCAGAGCTCAACACCGAAATTGCCGAACGTCCAGCGATTGCTCCTACACTAAAGGTGCCAGCCCTGAAAGCTCTTGCTGGTCCTCATCTCCCACTGGGAACCTCTCAAACGAACCACAAACACTTGGGCTCTGAACTTGTTTAGCCTACTAAAACTTCCAACGTACACAGCCTCTCCTGCCCAATTTGCCCGAAATTCAACACCGAAATTGCGAACGTCCGGCGATTGCTCCTACACTAAAGGTGCCAGCCTGAAAGCTCTTGCTGGTCCTCATCTCCCACTGGTAACCTCTCAACGAACCACAAACACTTGGCTCTGAACTTGTTTAGCCTACTAAAACTTCCAACGTACACAGCCTCTCCTGCTCAATCTGGCCAGAGCTCAACACCGAAATTGCGAACCTCCAGCGATTGCTCCTACAGTAAAGGTGCCAGCCCTGAAAGCTCTTGCTGGTCCTCATCTCCCACTGGTAACCTCTCAAACGAACCACAAACACTTGGGCTCTGAACTTGTTTAGCCTACTAAAACTTCCAACGTACACAGCCTCTCCTGCTCAATCTGGCCAGAGCTCAACACCGAAATTGCGAACGTCCAGCGATTGCTCCTACGCTAAAGGTGCCAGCCCTGAAAGCTCTTGCTGGTCCTCATCTCCACTGGTAACCTCTCAAACGAACCACAAACACTTGGGCTCTGAACTTGTTTAGCCTACGAAAACTTCCAACGTACACAGCCTCTCCTGCTCAATCTGGCTGAAATTCAACACCGAATTTGCGAACGTCCAGCGATTGCTCCTACACTAAAGGTGCCAGCCCTGAAAGCTCTTGCTGGTCCTCATCTCCCACTGGTAACCTCTCAAACGAACCACAAACACTTGGGCTCTGAACTTGTTTAGCCTACGAAAACTTCCAACGTACACAGCCTCTCCTGCTCAATCTGCCCGAAATTCAACACCGAAATTGCGAACGTCCAGCGATTGCTCCTACACTAAAGGTGCCAGCCCTGAAAGCTCTTGCTGGTCCTCATCTCCCACTAGTAACCTCTCAAAAGAACCACAAACACTTGGGCTCTGACCTTGTTTAGCCTACTAAAACTTCCAACGTACACAGCCTCTCCTGCTCAATCTGGCCAGAGCTCAAACACCGAAATTGCGAACGTCCAGCGATTGCTCCTACACTAAAGGTGCCAGCCTGAAAGCTCTTGCTTGTCCTCATCTCCCACTGGTAACCTCTCAAACGAACCACAAACACTTGGGCTCTGAATTTGTTTAGCCTACGAAAACTTCCAACGTACACAGCCTCTCCTGCTCAATCTGCCTGAATTTCAACACCGAAATTGCGAACGTCCAGTGATTGCTCCTACACTAAAGGTGCCAGCCCTGAAAGCTCTTGCTGGTCCTCATCTCCCACTGGTAACCTCTCAAACGAACCACAAACACTTGGGCTCTGAACTTGTTTAGCCTACAAAAACTTCCAACGTACACAGCCTCTCCTGCTCAATCTGGCCAGAGCTCAACACCGAAATTGCGAACGTCCAGCGATTGCTCCTACACTAAAGGTGCCAGCCCTGAAAGCTCTTGCTGGTCCTCATCTCCCACTGGTAACCTCTCAAACGAACCACAAACACTTGGGCTCTGAACTTGTTTAGCCTACCAAAACTTCCAACGTACACAGCCTCTCCTGCTCAATCTGGCCAGAGCTCAACACCGAAATTGCGAACGTCCAGCGATTGCTCCTACACTAAAGGTGCCAGCCTTGAAAGCTCTTGCTGGTCCTCATCTCCCACTAGTAACCTCTCAAATGAACCACAAACACTTGGGCTCTGAACTTGTTTAGCCTACGAAAACTTCCAACGTACACAGCCTCTCCTGCTCAATCTGGCCAGAGCTCAACACCGAAATTGCGAACGTCCAGCGATTGCTCCTACGCTAAAGGTGCCAGCCCTGAAAGCTCTTGCTGGTCCTCATCTCCCACTGGGAACCTCTCAAACGAACCACAAACACTTGGGCTCTGAACTTGTTTAGCCTACTAAAACTTCCAACGTACACTCCCTCTCCTGCTCAATCTGGCCAGAGCTCAACACCGAAATTGCGAACGTCCAGCGATTGCTCCTACACTAAAGGTGCCAGCCCTGAAAGCTCTTGCTGGTCCTCATCTCCCACTGGTAACCTCTCAAATGAACCACAAACACTTGGGCTCTGAACTTGTTTAGCCTACGAAAACTACCAACGTACACAGCCTCTCCTGCTCAATCTGGCCAGAGCTCAACACCGAAATTGCGAACGTCCAGTGATTGCTCCTACACTAAAGGTGCCAGCCCTGAAAGCTTTTGCTGGTCCTCATCTCCCACTGGTAACCTCTCAAACGAACCACAAACACTTGGGCTCTGAACTTGTTTAGCCTACGAAAACTTCCAACGTACACAGCCTCTCCTGCTCAATCTGGCCAAAATTCAACACCGAAATTGCGAACGTCCAGCGATTGCTCCTACACTAAAGGTGCCAGCCCTGAAAGCTCTTGCTGGTCCTCATCTCCCACTGGTAACCTCTCAAACGAACCACAAACACTTGGGCTCTGAACTTGTTTAGCCTACTAAAACTTCCAACGTACACAGCCTCTCCTGCTCAATCTGGCCAGAGCTCAACACCGAAATTGCGAACGTCCAGCGATTGCTCCTACGCTAAAGGTGCCAGCCCTGAAAGCTCTTGCTGGTCCTCATCTCCCACTGGTAACCTCTCAAACGAACCACAAACACTTGGGCTCTGAACTTGTTTAGCCTACTAAAACTTCCAACGTACACTCCCTCTCCTGCTCAATCTGGCCAGAGCTCAACACCGAAATTGCGAACGTCCAGCGATTGCTCCTACACTAAAGGTGCCAGCCCTGAAAGCTCTTGCTTGTCCTCATCTCCCACTGGTAACCTCTCAAACGAACCACAAACACTTGGGCTCTGAATTTGTTTAGCCTACGAAAACTTCCAACGTACACAGCCTCTCCTGCTCAATCTGCCTGAATTTCAACACCGAAATTGCGAACGTCCAGTGATTGCTCCTACACTAAAGGTGCCAGCCCTGAAAGCTCTTGCTGGTCCTCATCTCCCACTGGTAACCTCTCAAACGAACCACAAACACTTGGGCTCTGAACTTGTTTAGCCTACGAAAACTTCCAACGTACACAGCCTCTCCTGCTCAATCTGGCCAGAGCTCAACACCGAAATTGCGAACGTCCAGCGATTGCTCCTACACTAAAGGTGCCAGCCCTGAAAGCTCTTGCTGGTCCTCATCTCCCACTGGTAACCTCTCAAACGAACCACAAACACTTGGGCTCTGAACTTGTTTAGCCTACCAAAACTTCCAACGTACACAGCCTCTCCTGCTCATATCTGGCCAGAGCCAACACCGAAATTGCGAACGTCCAGCGATTGCTCCTACACTAAAGGTGCCAGCCCTGAAAGCTCTTGCTAGTCCTCATCTCCCACTGGTAACCTCTCAAACGAACCACAAACACTTGGGCTCTGAACTTGTTTAGCCTACCAAAACTTCCAACGTACACAGCCTCTCCTGCTCAATCTGGCCAGAGCTCAACACCGAAATTGCGAACGTCCAGCGATTGCTCCTACACTAAAGGTGCCAGCCTTGAAAGCTCTTGCTGGTCCTCATCTCCCACTAGTAACCTCTCAAATGAACCACAAACACTTGGGCTCTGAACTTGTTTAGCCTACGAAAACTTCCAACGTACACAGCCTCTCCTGCTCAATCTGGCCAGAGCTCAACACCGAAATTGCGAACGTCCAGCGATTGCTCCTACGCTAAAGGTGCCAGCCCTGAAAGCTCTTGCTGGTCCTCATCTCCCACTGGTAACCTCTCAAACGAACCACAAACACTTGGGCTCTGAACTTGTTTAGCCTACTAAAACTTCCAACGTACACTCCCTCTCCTGCTCAATCTGGCCAGAGCTCAACACCGAAATTGCGAACGTCCAGCGATTGCTCCTACACTAAAGGTGCCAGCCCTGAAAGCTCTTGCTGGTCCTCATCTCCCACTGGTAACCTCTCAAATGAACCACAAACACTTGGGCTCTGAACTTGTTTAGCCTACGAAAACTACCAACGTACACAGCCTCTCCTGCTCAATCTGGCCAGAGCTCAACACCGAAATTGCGAACGTCCAGTGATTGCTCCTACACTAAAGGTGCCAGCCCTGAAAGCTCTTGCTGGTCCTCATCTCCCACTGGTAACCTCTCAAACGAACCACAAACACTTGGGCTCTGAACTTGTTTAGCCTACGAAAACTTCCAACGTACACAGCCTCTCCTGCTCAATCTGGCCAAAATTCAACACCGAAATTGCGAACGTCCAGCGATTGCTCCTACACTAAAGGTGCCAGCCCTGAAAGCTCTTGCTGGTCCTCATCTCCCACTGGTAACCTCTCAAACGAACCACAAACACTTGGGCTCTGAACTTGTTTAGCCTACTAAAACTTCCAACGTACACAGCCTCTCCTGCTCAATCTGGCCAGAGCTCAACACCGAAATTGCGAACGTCCAGCGATTGCTCCTACGCTAAAGGTGCCAGCCCTGAAAGCTCTTGCTGGTCCTCATCTCCCACTGGTAACCTCTCAAACGAACCACAAACACTTGGGCTCTGAACTTGTTTAGCCTACTAAAACTTCCAACGTACACTCCCTCTCCTGCTCAATCTGGCCAGAGCTCAACACCGAAATTGCGAACGTCCAGCGATTGCTCCTACACTAAAGGTGCCAGCCCTGAAAGCTCTTGCTGGTCCTCATCTCCCACTGGGAACCTCTCAAACGAACCACAAACACTTGGGCTCTGAACTTGTTTAGCCTACGAAAACTTCCAACGTACACAGCCTCTCCTGCTCAATCTGCCCGAAATTCAACACCGAAATTGCGAACGTCCAGCGATTGCTCCTACACTAAAGGTGCCAGCCCTGAAAGCTCTTGCTGGTCCTCATCTCCCACTGGTAACCTCTCAAACGAACCACAAACACTTGGGCTCTGAACTTGTTTAGCCTACTAAAACTTCCAACGTACACAGCCTCTCCTGCTCAATCTGGCCAGAGCTCAACACCGAAATTGCGAACGTCCAGCGATTGCTCCTACACTAAAGGTGCCAGCCCTGAAAGCTCTTGCTGGTCCTCATCTCCCACTGGTAACCTCTCAAACGAACCACAAACACTTGGGCTCTGAACTTGTTTAGCCTACCAAAACTTCCATCGTACACTCCCTCTACTGCTCAATCTGGCCAGAGCTCAACACCGAAATTGCGAACGTCCAGCGATTGCTCCTACACTAAAGGTGCCAGCCTTGAAAGCTCTTGCTGGTCCTCATCTCCCACTAGTAACCTCTCAAACGAACCACAAACACTTGGGCTCTGAACTTGTTTAGCCTACTAAAACTTCCAACGTACACAGCCTCTCCTGCTCAATCTGGCCAGAGCTCAACACCGAAATTGTGAACGTCCAGCGATTGCTCCTCCACTAAAGGTGCCAGCCCTGAAAGCTCTTGCTGGTCCTCATCTCCCACTGGTAACCTCTCAAACGAACCACAAACACTTGGGCTCTGAACTTGTTTAGCCTACGAAAACTTCCAACGTACACAGCCTCTCCTGCTCAATCTGGCCAGAGCTCAACACCGAAATTGCGAACGTCCGGCGATTGCTCCTACACTAAAGGTGCCAGCCCTGAAAGCTCTTGCTGGTCCTCATCTCCCACTGGTAACCTCTCAAACGAACCACAAACACTTGGGCTCTGAACTTGTTTAGCCTACTAAAACTTCCAACGTACACAGCCTCTCTTGCTCAATCTGGCCAGAGCTCAACACCGAAATTGCGAACGTCCAGCGATTGCTCCTACACTAAAGGTGCCAGCCCTGAAAGCTCTTGCTGGTCCTCATCTCCCACTGGTAACCTCTCAAACGAACCACAAACACTTGGGCTCTGAACTTGTTTAGCCTACCAAAACTTCCAACGTACACAGCCTCTCCTGCTCATATCTGGCCAGAGCTCAACACCGAAATTGCGAACGTCCAGCGATTGCTCCTACACTAAAGGTGCCAGCCCTGAAAGCTCTTGCTAGTCCTCATCTCCCACTGGTAACCTCTCAAACGAACCACAAACACTTGGGCTCTGAACTTGTTTAGCCTACTAAAACTTCCAACGTACACAGCCTCTCCTGCTCAATCTGGCCAGAGCTCAACACCGAAATTGCGAACGTCCAGCGATTGCTCCTACACTAAAGGTGCCAGCCCTGAAAGCTCTTGCTGGTCCTCATCTCCCACTGGTAACCTCTCAAACGAACCACAAACACTTGGGCTCTGAACTTGTTTAGCCTACCAAAACTTCCATCGTACACTCCCTCTACTGCTCAATCTGGCCAGAGCTCAACACCGAAATTGCGAACGTCCAGCGATTGCTCCTACACTAAAGGTGCCAGCCTTGAAAGCTCTTGCTGGTCCTCATCTCCCACTAGTAACCTCTCAAACGAACCACAAACACTTGGGCTCTGAACTTGTTTAGCCTACTAAAACTTCCAACGTACACAGCCTCTCCTGCTCAATCTGGCCAGAGCTCAACACCGAAATTGTGAACGTCCAGCGATTGCTCCTCCACTAAAGGTGCCAGCCCTGAAAGCTCTTGCTGGTCCTCATCTCCCACTGGTAACCTCTCAAACGAACCACAAACACTTGGGCTCTGAACTTGTTTAGCCTACGAAAACTTCCAACGTACACAGCCTCTCCTGCTCAATCTGGCCAGAGCTCAACACCGAAATTGCGAACGTCCGGCGATTGCTCCTACACTAAAGGTGCCAGCCCTGAAAGCTCTTGCTGGTCCTCATCTCCCACTGGTAACCTCTCAAACGAACCACAAACACTTGGGCTCTGAACTTGTTTAGCCTACGAAAACTTCCAACGTACACAGCCTCTCCTGCTCAATCTGCCCGAAATTCAACACCGAAATTGCGAACGTCCAGCGATTGCTCCTACACTAAAGGTGCCAGCCCTGAAAGCTCTTGCTGGTCCTCATCTCCCACTGGTAACCTCTCAAACGAACCACAAACACTTGGGCTCTGAACTTGTTTAGCCTACTAAAACTTCCAACGTACACAGCCTCTCCTGCTCAATCTGCCCGAATTTCAACACCAAAATTGCGAACGTCCAGCGATTGCTCCTACACTAAAGGTGCCAGCCCTGAAAGCTCTTGCTTGTCCTCATCTCCCACTGGTAACCTCTCAAACGAACCACAAACACTTGGGCTCTGAATTTGTTTAGCCTACGAAAACTTCCAACGTACACAGCCTCTCCTGCTCAATCTGCCCGAATTTCAACACCGAAATTGCGAACGTCCAGCGATTGCTCCTACACTAAAGGTGCCAGCCCTGAAAGCTCTTGCTGGTCCTCATCTCCCACTGGGAACCTCTCAAACGAACCACAAACACTTGGGCTCTGAACTTGTTTAGCCTACGAAAACTTCCAACGTACACAGCCTCTCCTGCTCAATCTGCCCGAAATTCAACACCGAAATTGCGAACGTCCAGCGATTGCTCCTACACTAAAGGTGCCAGCCCTGAAAGCTCTTGCTGGTCCTCATCTCCCACTAGTAACCTCTCAAACGAACCACAAACACTTGGGCTCTGAACTTGTTTAGCCTACTAAAACTTCCAACGTACACAGCCTCTCCTGCTCAATCTGGCCAGAGCTCAACACCGAAATTGCGAACGTCCAGCGATTGCTCCTCCACTAAAGGTGCCAGCCCTGAAAGCTCTTGCTGGTCCTCATCTCCCACTGGTAACCTCTCAAACGAACCACAAACACTTGGGCTCTGAACTTGTTTAGCCTACTAAAACTTCCAACGTACACAGCCTCTCCTGCTCAATCTGGCCAGAGCTCAACACCGAAATTGCGAACGTCCGGCGATTGCTCCTACACTAAAGGTGCCAGCCCTGAAAGCTCTTGCTGGTCCTCATCTCCCACTGGTAACCTCTCAAACGAACCACAAACACTTGGGCTCTGAACTTGTTTAGCCTACGAAAACTTCCAACGTACACAGCCTCTCCTGCTCAATCTGCCCGAAATTCAACACCGAAATTGCGAACGTCCAGCGATTGCTCCTACACTAAAGGTGCCAGCCCTGAAAGCTCTTGCTGGTCCTCATCTCCCACTAGTAACCTCTCAAACGAACCACAAACACTTGGGCTCTGAACTTGTTTAGCCTACTAAAACTTCCAACGTACACAGCCTCTCCTGCTCAATCTGCCCGAATTTCAACACCGAAATTGCGAACGTCCAGCGATTGCTCCTACACTAAAGGTGCCAGCCCTGAAAGCTCTTCCTTGTCCTCATCTCCCACTGGTAACCTCTCAAACGAACCACAAACACTTGGGCTCTGAACTTGTTTAGCCTACGAAAACTTCCAACGTACACAGCCTCTCCTGCTCAATCTGCCCGAAATTCAACACCGAAATTGCGAACGTCCAGCGATTGCTCCTACACTAAAGGTGCCAGCCCTGAAAGCTCTTGCTGGTCCTCATCTCCCACTAGTAACCTCTCAAACGAACCACAAACACTTGGGCTCTGAACTTGTTTAGCCTATGAAAACTTCCAACGTACACAGCCTCTCCTGCTCAATCTGGCCAATATTCAACACCGAAATTGCGAACGTCCAGCGATTGCTCCTACGCTAAAGGTGCCAGCCCTGAAAGCTCTTGCTGGTCCTCATCTCCCACTGGTAACCTCTCAAACGAACCACAAACACTTGGGCTCTGAACTTGTTTAGCCTACGAAAACTTCCAACGTACACAGCCTCTCCTGCTCAATCTGGCCAGAGCTCAACACCGAAATTGCGAACGTCCGGCGATTGCTCCTACACTAAAGGTGCCAGCCCTGAAAGCTCTTGCTGGTCCTCATCTCCCACTAGTAACCTCTCAAACGAACCACAAACACTTGGGCTCTGAACTTGTTTAGCCTACTAAAACTTCCAACGTACACAGCCTCTCCTGCTCAATCTGCCCGAATTTCAACACCGAAATTGCGAACGTCCAGCGATTGCTCCTACACTAAAGGTGCCAGCCCTGAAAGCTCTTGCTGGTCCTCATCTCCCACTGGTAACCTCTCAAACGAACCACAAACACTTGGGCTCTGAACTTGTTTAGCCTACCAAAACTTCCAACGTACACTCCCTCTCCTGCTCAATCTGGCCAGAGCTCAACACCGAAATTGCGAACGTCCAGCGATTGCTCCTACACTAAAGGTGCCAGCCCTGAAAGCTCTTGCTGGTCCTCATCTCCCACTGGGAACCTCTCAAACGAACCACAAACACTTGGGCTCTGAACTTGTTTAGCCTACGAAAACTTCCAACGTACACAGCCTCTCCTGCTCAATCTGGCCAGAGCTCAACACCGAAATTGCGAACGTCCAGTGATTGCTCCTACACTAAAGGTGCCAGCCCTGAAAGCTCTTGCTGGTCCTCATCTCCCACTGGTAACCTCTCAAACGAACCACAAACACTTGGGCTCTGAACTTGTTTAGCCTACGAAAACTTCCAACGTACACAGCCTCTCCTGCTCAATCTGCCCGAAATTCAACACCGAAATTGCGAACGTCCAGCGATTGCTCCTACACTAAAGGTGCCAGCCCTGAAAGCTCTTGCTGGTCCTCATCTCCCACTAGTAACCTCTCAAACGAACCACAAACACTTGGGCTCTGAACTTGTTTAGCCTACGAAAACTTCCAACGTACACAGCCTCTCCTGCTCAATCTGCCCGAAATTCAACACCGAAATTGCGAACGTCCAGCGATTGCTCCTACACTAAAGGTGCCAGCCCTGAAAGCTCTTGCTGGTCCTCATCTCCCACTAGTAACCTCTCAAACGAACCACAAACACTTGGGCTCTGAACTTGTTTAGCCTATGAAAACTTCCAACGTACACAGCCTCTCCTGCTCAATCTGGCCAATATTCAACACCGAAATTGCGAACGTCCAGCGATTGCTCCTACGCTAAAGGTGCCAGCCCTGAAAGCTCTTGCTGGTCCTCATCTCCCACTGGTAACCTCTCAAACGAACCACAAACACTTGGGCTCTGAACTTGTTTAGCCTACGAAAACTTCCAACGTACACAGCCTCTCCTGCTCAATCTGGCCAGAGCTCAACACCGAAATTGCGAACGTCCGGCGATTGCTCCTACACTAAAGGTGCCAGCCCTGAAAGCTCTTGCTGGTCCTCATCTCCCACTGGTAACCTCTCAAACGAACCACAAACACTTGGGCTCTGAACTTGTTTAGCCTACGAAAACTTCCAACGTACACAGCCTCTCCTGCTCAATCTGCCCGAAATTCAACACCGAAATTGCGAACGTCCAGCGATTGCTCCTACACTAAAGGTGCCAGCCCTGAAAGCTCTTGCTGGTCCTCATCTCCCACTAGTAACCTCTCAAACGAACCACAAACACTTGGGCTCTGAACTTGTTTAGCCTACTAAAACTTCCAACGTACACAGCCTCTCCTGCTCAATCTGCCCGAATTTCAACACCGAAATTGCGAACGTCCAGCGATTGCTCCTACACTAAAGGTGCCAGCCCTGAAAGCTCTTGCTGGTCCTCATCTCCCACTGGTAACCTCTCAAACGAACCACAAACACTTGGGCTCTGAACTTGTTTAGCCTACGAAAACTTCCAACGTACACTCCCTCTCCTGCTCAATCTGGCCAGAGCTCAACACCGAAATTGCGAACGTCCAGCGATTGCTCCTACACTAAAGGTGCCAGCCCTGAAAGCTCTTGCTGGTCCTCATCTCCCACTGGGAACCTCTCAAACGAACCACAAACACTTGGGCTCTGAACTTGTTTAGCCTACGAAAACTTCCAACGTACACAGCCTCTCCTGCTCAATCTGGCCAGAGCTCAACACCGAAATTGCGAACGTCCAGTGATTGCTCCTACACTAAAGGTGCCAGCCCTGAAAGCTCTTGCTGGTCCTCATCTCCCACTGGTAACCTCTCAAACGAACCACAAACACTTGGGCTCTGAACTTGTTTAGCCTACGAAAACTTCCAACGTACACAGCCTCTCCTGCTCAATCTGCCCGAAATTCAACACCGAAATTGCGAACGTCCAGCGATTGCTCCTACACTAAAGGTGCCAGCCCTGAAAGCTCTTGCTGGTCCTCATCTCCCACTAGTAACCTCTCAAACGAACCACAAACACTTGGGCTCTGAACTTGTTTAGCCTACTAAAACTTCCAACGTACACAGCCTCTCCTGCTCAATCTGCCCGAATTTCAACACCGAAATTGCGAACGTCCAGCGATTGCTCCTACACTAAAGGTGCCAGCCCTGAAAGCTCTTGCTGGTCCTCATCTCCCACTAGTAACCTCTCAAATGAACCACAAACACTTGGGCTCTGAACTTGTTTAGCCTACGAAAACTTCCAACGTACACAGCCTCTCCTGCTCAATCTGCCCGAAATTCAACACCGAAATTGCGAACGTCCAGCGATTGCTCCTACACTAAAGGTGCCAGCCCTGAAAGCTCTTGCTGGTCCTCATCTCCCACTAGTAACCTCTCAAACGAACCACAAACACTTGGGCTCTGAACTTGTTTAGCCTACTAAAACTTCCAACGTACACAGCCTCTCCTGCTCAATCTGGCCAATATTCAACACCGAAATTGCGAACGTCCAGTGATTGCTCCTACACTAAAGGTGCCAGCCCTGAAAGCTCTTGCTGGTCCTCATCTCCCACTGGTAACCTCTCAAACGAACCACAAACACTTGGGCTCTGAACTTGTTTAGCCTACCAAAACTTCCAACGTACACTCCCTCTCCTGCTCAATCTGGCCAGAGCTCAACACCGAAATTGCGAACGTCCAGCGATTGCTCCTACACTAAAGGTGCCAGCCCTGAAAGCTCTTGCTGGTCCTCATCTCCCACTGGGAACCTCTCAAACGAACCACAAACACTTGGGCTCTGAACTTGTTTAGCCTACGAAAACTTCCAACGTACACAGCCTCTCCTGCTCAATCTGGCCAGAGCTCAACACCGAAATTGCGAACGTCCAGTGATTGCTCCTACACTAAAGGTGCCAGCCCTGAAAGCTCTTGCTGGTCCTCATCTCCCACTGGTAACCTCTCATACGAACCACAAACACTTGGGCTCTGAACTTGTTTAGCCTACGAAAACTTCCAACGTACACAGCCTCTCCTGCTCAATCTGCCCGAAATTCAACACCGAAATTGCGAACGTCCAGCGATTGCTCCTACACTAAAGGTGCCAGCCCTGAAAGCTCTTGCTGGTCCTCATCTCCCACTAGTAACCTCTCAAACGAACCACAAACACTTGGGCTCTGAACTTGTTAAGCCTACTAAAACTTCCAACGTATACAGCCTCTCCTGCTCAATCTGGCCAGAGCTCAACACCGAAATTGCGAACGTCCAGCGATTGCTCCTACGCTAAAGGTGCCAGCCCTGAAAGCTCTTGCTGGTCCTCATCTCCCACTGGTAACCTCTCAAACGAACCACAAACACTTGGGCTCTGAACTTGTTTAGCCTACGAAAACTTCCAACGTACACAGCCTCTCCTGCTCAATCTGGCCAGAGCTCAACACCGAAATTGCGAACGTCCGGCGATTGCTCCTACACTAAAGGTGCCAGCCCTGAAAGCTCTTGCTGGTCCTCATCTCCCACTGGGAACCTCTCAAACGAACCACAAACACTTGGGCTCTGAACTTGTTTAGCCTACTAAAACTTCCAACGTACACAGCCTCTCCTGCTCAATCTGCCCAAAATTCAACACCGAAATTGCGAACGTCCAGCGATTGCTCCTACACTAAAGGTGCCAGCCCTGAAAGCTCTTGCTGGTCCTCATCTCCCACTAGTAACCTCTCAAACGAACCACAAACACTTGGGCTCTGAACTTGTTTAGCCTACTAAAACTTCCAACGTACACAGCCTCTCCTGCTCAATCTGCCCGAAATTCAACACCGAAATTGCGAACGTCCAGCGATTGCTCCTACACTAAAGGTGCCAGCCCTGAAAGCTCTTGCTTGTCCTCATCTCCCACTGGTAACCTCTCAAACGAACCACAAACACTTGGGCTCTGAACTTGTTTAGCCTACGAAAACTTCCAACGTACACAGCCTCTCCTGCTCAATCTGCCCGAAATTCAACACCGAAATTGCGAACGTCCAGCGATTGCTCCTACACTAAAGGTGCCAGCCCTGAAAGCTCTTGCTGGTCCTCATCTCCCACTGGTAACCTCTCAAACGAACCACAAACACTTGGGCTCTGAACTTGTTTAGCCTACGAAAACTTCCAACGTACACAGCCTCTCCTGCTCAATCTGGCCAATATTCAACACCGAAATTGCGAACGTCCAGTGATTGCTCCTACACTAAAGGTGCCAGCCCTGAAAGCTCTTGCTGGTCCTCATCTCCCACTAGTAACCTCTCAAACGAACCACAAACACTTGGGCTCTGAACTTGTTTAGCCTACGAAAACTTCCAACGTACACAGCCTCTCCTGCACAATCTGCCCGAAATTCAACACCGAAATTGCGAACGTGCAGTGATTGCTCCTACACTAAAGGTGCCAGCCCTGAAAGCTCTTGCTGGTCCTCATCTCCCACTGGTAACCTCTCAAACGAACCACAAACACTTGGGCTCTGAACTTGTTTAGCGTACCAAAACTTCCAACGTACACAGCCTCTCCTGCTCAATCTGGCCAGAGCTCAACACCGAAATTGCGAACGTCCAGCGATTGCTCCTACACTAAAGGTGCCAGCCCTGAAAGCTCTTGCTGGTCCTCATCTCCCACTGGTAACCTCTCAAACGAACCACAAACACTTGGGCTCTGAACTTGTTTAGCCTACTAAAACTTCCAACGTACACAGCCTCTCCTGCTCAATCTGCCTGAAATTCAACACCGAAATTGCGAACGTCCAGCGATTGCTCCTACACTAAAGGTGCCAGCCCTGAAAGCTCTTGCTGGTCCTCATCTCCCACTAGTAACCTCTCAAACGAACCACAAACACTTGGGCTCTGAACTTGTTTAGCCTACTAAAACTTCCAACGTACACAGCCTCTCATGCTCAATCTGCCCGAATTTCAACACCGAAATTGCGAACGTCCAGCGATTGCTCCTACACTAAAGGTGCCAGCCCTGAAAGCTCTTGCTGGTCCTCATCT
Organism: Gavia stellata; assembly: GCF_030936135.1. Lineage (NCBI taxonomy): Eukaryota > Metazoa > Chordata > Aves > Gaviiformes > Gaviidae > Gavia > Gavia stellata. The sequence continues at coordinate 14,154 of NW_026776744.1, read as the reverse complement.
CCCACTGGTAACCTCTCAAACGAACCACAAACACTTGGGCTCTGAACTTGTTTAGCCTACCAAAACTTCCAACGTACACAGCCTCTCCTGCTCAATCTGGCCAGAGCTCAACACCGAAATTGCGAACGTCCAGCGATTGCTCCTACGCTAAAGGTGCCAGCCCTGAAAGCTCTTGCTGGTCCTCATCTCCCACTGGTAACCTCTCAAACGAACCACAAACACTTGGGCTCTGAACTTGTTTAGCCTACTAAAACTTCCAACGTACACTCCCTCTCCTGCTCAATCTGGCCAGAGCTCAACACCGAAATTGCGAACGTCCAGCGATTGCTCCTACACTAAAGGTGCCAGCCCTGAAAGCTCTTGCTGGTCCTCATCTCCCACTGGGAACCTCTCAAACGAACCACAAACACTTGGGCTCTGAACTTGTTTAGCCTACGAAAACTTCCAACGTACACAGCCTCTCCTGCTCAATCTGGCCAGAGCTCAACACCGAAATTGCGAACGTCCAGGGATTGCTCCTACACTAAAGGTGCCAGCCCTGAAAGCTCTTGCTGGTCCTCATCTCCCACTGGTAACCTCTCAAACGAACCACAAACACGTGGGCTCTGAACTTGTTTAGCCTACGAAAACTTCCAACGTACACAGCCTCTCCTGCTCAATCTGCCCGAAATTCAACACCGAAATTGCGAACGTCCAGCGATTGCTCCTACGCTAAAGGTGCCAGCCCTGAAAGCTCTTGCTGGTCCTCATCTCCCACTGGTAACCTCTCAAACGAACCACAAACACTTGGGCTCTGAACTTGTTTAGCCTACCAAAACTTCCAACGTACACTCCCTCTCCTGCTCAATCTGGCCAGAGCTCAACACCGAAATTGCGAACGTCCAGCGATTGCTCCTACACTAAAGGTGCCAGCCCTGAAAGCTCTTGCTGGTCCTCATCTCCCACTAGTAACCTCTCAAACGAACCACAAACACTTGGGCTCTGAACTTGTTTAGCCTACTAAAACTTCCAACGTACACAGCCTCTCCTGCTCAATCTGGCCGAAATTCAACACCGAAATTGCGAACGTCCAGCGATTGCTCCTACACTAAAGGTGCCAGCCCTGAAAGCTCTTGCTGGTCCTCATCTCCCACTGGTAACCTCTCAAACGAACCACAAACACTTGGGCTCTGAACTTGTTTAGCCTACTAAAACTTCCAACGTACACAGCCTCTCCTGCTCAATCTGCCCGAATTTCAACACCGAAATTGCGAACGTCCAGCGATTGCTCCTACACTAAAGGTGCCAGCCCTGAAAGCTCTTGCTGGTCCTCATCTCCCACTGGTAACCTCTCAAACGAACCACAAACACTTGGGCTCTGAACTTGTTTAGCCTACTAAAACTTCCAACGTACACAGCCTCTCCTGCTCAATCTGGCCAGAGCTCAACACCGAAATTGCGAACGTCCAGCGATTGCTCCTCCACTAAAGGTGCCAGCCCTGAAAGCTCTTGCTGGTCCTCATCTCCCACTGGTAACCTCTCAAACGAACCACAAACACTTGGGCTCTGAACTTGTTTAGCCTACTAAAACTTCCAACGTACACAGCCTCTCCTGCTCAATCTGGCCGAAATCCAACACCGAAATTGCGAACGTCCAGCGATTGCTCCTACACTAAAGGTGCCAGCCCTGAAAGCTCTTGCTGGTCCTCATCTCCCACTAGTAACCTCTCAAATGAACCACAAACACTTGGGCTCTGAACTTGTTTAGCCTACTAAAACTTCCAACGTACACAGCCTCTCCTGCTCAATCTGCCCGAATTTCAACACCGAAATTGCGAACGTCCAGCGATTGCTCCTACACTAAAGGTGCCAGCCCTGAAAGCTCTTGCTGGTCCTCATCTCCCACTGGTAACCTCTCAAACGAACCACAAACACTTGGGCTCTGAACTTGTTTAGCCTACTAAAACTTCCAACGTGCACAGCCTCTCCTGCTCAATCTGGCCAATATTCAACACCGAAATTGCGAACGTCCAGTGATTGCTCCTACACTAAAGGTGCCAGCCCTGAAAGCTCTTGCTGGTCCTCATCTCCCACTGCTAACCTCTCAAACGAACCACAAACACTTGGGCTCTGAACTTGTTTAGCCTACGAAAACTTCCAACGTACACAGCCTCTCCTGCTCAATCTGCCCGAATTTCAACACCGAAATTGCGAACGTCCAGCGATTGCTCCTACACTAAACGTGCCAGCCCTGAAAGCTCTTGCTGGTCCTCATCTCCCACTGGTAACCTCTCAAACGAACCACAAACACTTGGGCTCTGAACTTGTTTAGCCTACGAAAACTTCCAACGTACACAGCCTCTCCTGCTCAATCTGCCCGAAATTCAACACCGAAATTGCGAACGTCCAGCGATTGCTCCTACACTAAAGGTGCCAGCCCTGAAAGCTCTTGCTGGTCCTCATCTCCCACTAGTAACCTCTCAAACGAACCACAAACACTTGGGCTCTGAACTTGTTTAGCCTACGAAAACTTCCAACGTACACAGCCTCTCCTGCTCAATCTGGCCAAAATTCAACACCGAAATTGCGAACGTCCAGCGATTGCTCCTACACTAAAGGTGCCAGCCCTGAAAGCTCTTGCTGGTCCTCATCTCCCACTGGTAACCTCTCAAACGAACCACAAACACTTGGGCTCTGAACTTGTTTAGCCTACTAAAACTTCCAACGTACACAGCCTCTCCTGCTCAATCTGGCCAATATTCAACACCGAAATTGCGAACGTCCAGTGATTGCTCCTACACTAAAGGTGCCAGCCCTGAAAGCTCTTGCTGGTCCTCATCTCCCACTGGGAACCTCTCAAACGAACCACAAACACTTGGGCTCTGAACTTGTTTAGCCTACTAAAACTTCCAACGTACACAGCCTCTCCTGCTCAATCTGGCCAGAGCTCAACACCGAAATTGCGAACGTCCAGCGATTGCTCCTCCACTAAAGGTGCCAGCCCTGAAAGCTCTTGCTGGTCCTCATCTCCCACTGGTAACCTCTCAAACGAACCACAAACACTTGGGCTCTGAACTTGTTTAGCCTACTAAAACTTCCATCGTACACTCCCTCTCCTGCTCAATCTGGCCAGAGCTCAACACCGAAATTGCGAACGTCCGGCGATTGCTCCTACACTAAAGGTGCCAGCCCTGAAAGCTCTTGCTGGTCCTCATCTCCCACTGGTAACCTCTCAAACGAACCACAAACACTTGGGCTCTGAACTTGTTTAGCCTACTAAAACTTCCAACGTACACAGCCTCTCCTGCTCAATCTGGCCAGAGCTCAACACCGAAATTGCGAACGTCCGGCGATTGCTCCTACACTAAAGGTGCCAGCCCTGAAAGCTCTTGCTGGTCCTCATCTCCCACTGGTAACCTCTCAAACGAACCACAAACACTTGGGCTCTGAACTTGTTTAGCCTACTAAAACTTCCAACGTACACAGCCTCTCCTGCTCAATCTGCCCGAATTTCAACACCGAAATTGCTAACGTCCAGCGATTGCTCCTACGCTAAAGGTGCCAGCCCTGAAAGCTCTTGCTGGTCCTCATCTCCCACTGGTAACCTCTCAAACGAACCACAAACACTTGGGCTCTGAACTTGTTTAGCCTACTAAAACTTCCAACGTACACTCCCTCTCCTGCTCAATCTGGCCAGAGCTCAACACCGAAATTGCGAACGTCCAGCGATTGCTCCTCCACTAAAGGTGACAGCCCTGAAAGCTCTTGCTGCTCCTCATCTCCCACTGGTAACCTCTCAAACGAACCACAAACACTTGGGCTCTGAACTTGTTTAGCTTACTAAAACTTCCAACGTACACAGCCTCTCCTGCTCAATCTGGCCAGAGCTCAACACCGAAATTGCGAACGTCCAGCGATTGCTCCTACACTAAAGGTGCCAGCCCTGAAAGCTCTTGCTGGTCCTCATCTCCCACTAGTAACCTCTCAAACGAACCACAAACACTTGGGCTCTGAACTTGTTTAGCCTACTAAAACTTCCAACGTACACAGCCTCTCCTGCTCAATCTGCCCGAATTTCAACACCGAAATTGCGAACGTCCAGCGATTGCTCCTACACTAAAGGTGCCAGCCCTGAAAGCTCTTGCTGGTCCTCATCTCCCACTGGTAACCTCTCAAACGAACCACAAACACTTGGGCTCTGAACTTGTTTAGCCTACGAAAACTTCCAATGTACACAGCCTCTCCTGCTCAATCTGGCCAATATTCAACACCGAAATTGCGAACGTCCAGTGATTGCTCCTACACTAAAGGTGCCAGCCCTGAAAGCTCTTGCTGGTCCTCATCTCCCACTGGTAACCTCTCAAACGAACCACAAACACTTGGGCTCTGAACTTGTTTAGCCTACTAAAACTTCCAACGTACACAGCCTCTCCTGCTCAATCTGCCCGAATTTCAACACCGAAATTGCGAACGTCCAGCGATTGCTCCTACACTAAAGGTGCCAGCCCTGAAAGCTCTTGCTGGTCCTCATCTCCCACTAGTAACCTCTCAAACGAACCACAAACACTTGGGCTCTGAACTTGTTTAGCCTACTAAAACTTCCAACGTACACAGCCTCTCCTGCTCAATCTGCCCGAATTTCAACACCGAAATTGCGAACGTCCAGCGATTGCTCCTACACTAAAGGTGCCAGCCCTGAAAGCTCTTGCTGGTCCTCATCTCCCACTGGGAACCTCTCAAACGAACCACAAACACTTGGGCTCTGAACTTGTTTAGCCTACTAAAACTTCCATCGTACACTCCCTCTCCTGCTCAATCTGGCCAGAGCTCAACACCGAAATTGCGAACGTCCGGCGATTGCTCCTACACTAAAGGTGCCAGCCCTGAAAGCTCTTGCTGGTCCTCATCTCCCACTGGGAACCTCTCAAACGAACCACAAACACTTGGGCTCTGAACTTGTTTAGCCTACTAAAACTTCCAACGTACACAGCCTCTCCTGCTCAATCTGGCCAATATTCAACACCGAAATTGCGAACGTCCAGTGATTGCTCCTACACTAAAGGTACCAGCCCTGAAAGCTCTTGCTGGTCCTCATCTCCCACTGGTAACCTCTCAAACGAACCACAAACACTTGGGCTCTGAACTTGTTTAGCCTACGAAAACTTCCAACGTACACAGCCCCTCCTGCTCAATATGCCCGAAATTCAACACCGAAATTGCGAAAGTCCAGCGATTGCTACTACACTAAAGGTGCCAGCCCTGAAAGCTCTTGCTGGTCCTCATCTCCCACTGGTAACCTCTCAAACGAACCACAAACACTTGGGCTCTGAACTTGTTTAGCCTACTAAAACTTCCAACGTACACAGCCTCTCCTGCTCAATCTGGCCAGAGCTCAACACCGAAATTGCGAACGTCCAGCGATTGCTCCTACACTAAAGGTGCCAGCCCTGAAAGCTCTTGCTGGTCCTCATCTCCCACTAGTAACCTCTCAAACGAACCACAAACACTTGGGCTCTGAACTTGTTTAGCCTACGAAAACTTCCAACGTACACTCCCTCTCCTGCTCAATCTGCCCGAATTTCAACACCGAAATTGCGAACGTCCAGCGATTGCTCCTACACTAAAGGTGCCAGCCCTGAAAGCTCTTGCTGGTCCTCATCTCCCACTGGGAACCTCTCAAACGAACCACAAACACTTGGGCTCTGAACTTGTTTAGCCTACTAAAACTTCCAACGTACACAGCCTCTCCTGCTCAATCTGCCCGAATTTCAACACCGAAATTGCGAACGTCCAGCGATTGCTCCTACGCTAAAGGTGCCAGCCCTGAAAGCTCTTGCTGGTCCTCATCTCCCACTGGTAACCTCTCAAACGAACCACAAACACTTGGGCTCTGAACTTGTTTAGCCTACTAAAACTTCCAACGTACACAGCCTCTCCTGCTCAATCTGGCCAGAGCTCAACACCGAAATTGCGAACGTCCGGCGATTGCTCCTACACTAAAGGTGCCAGCCCTGAAAGCTCTTGCTGGTCCTCATCTCCCACTGGTAACCTCTCAAACGAACCACAAACACTTGGGCTCTGAACTTGTTTAGCCTACGAAAACTTCCAACGTACACAGCCTCTCCTGCTCAATCTGCCCGAAATTCAACACCGAAATTGCGAACGTCCAGCGATTGCTCCTACACTAAAGGTGCCAGCCCTGAAAGCTCTTGCTGGTCCTCATCTCCCACTGGTAACCTCTCAAACGAACCACAAACACTTGGGCTCTGAACTTGTTTAGCCTACTAAAACTTCCAACGTACACAGCCTCTCCTGCTCAATCTGGCCAGAGCTCAACACCGAAATTGCGAACGTCCAGGGATTGCTCCTCCACTAAAGGTGCCAGCCCTGAAAGCTCTTGCTGGTCCTCATCTCCCACTGGTAACCTCTCAAACGAACCACAAACACTTGGGCTCTGAACTTGTTTAGCCTACTAAAACTTCCAACGTACACAGCCTCTCCTGCTCAATCTGGCCGAAATTCAACACCGAAATTGCGAACGTCCAGCGATTGCTCCTACACTAAAGGTGCCAGCCCTGAAAGCTCTTGCTGGTCCTCATCTCCCACTGGTAACCTCTCAAACGAACCACAAACACTTGGGCTCTGAACTTGTTTAGCCTACTAAAACTTCCAACGTACACAGCCTCTCCTGCTCAATCTGCCCGAATTTCAACACCGAAATTGCGAACGTCCAGCGATTGCTCCTACACTAAAGGTGCCAGCCCTGAAAGCTCTTGCTGGTCGTCATCTCCCACTGGTAACCTCTCAAACGAACCACAAACACTTGGGCTCTGAACTTGTTTAGCCTACTAAAACTTCCAACGTACACAGCCTCTCCTGCTCATTCTGGCCAGAGCTCAACACCGAAATTGCGAACGTCCAGCGATTGCTCCTCCACTAAAGGTGCCAGCCCTGAAAGCTCTTGCTGGTCCTCATCTCCCACTGGTAACCTCTCAAACGAACCACAAACACTTGGGCTCTGAACTTGTTTAGCCTACTAAAACTTCCAACGTACACAGCCTCTCCTGCTCAATCTGCCCGAAATTCAACACCGAAATTGCGAACGTCCAGCGATTGCTCCTACACTAAAGGTGCCAGCCCTGAAAGCTCTTGCTGGTCCTCATCTCCCACTGGTAACCTCTCAAACGAACCACAAACACTTGGGCTCTGAACTTGTTTAGCCTACGAAAACTTCCAACGTACACAGCCTCTCCTGCTCAATCTGGCCAGAGCTCAACACCGAAATTGCGAACGTCCAGCGATTGCTCCTCCACTAAAGATGCCAGCCCTGAAAGCTCTTGCTGGTCCTCATCTCCCACTGGTAACCTCTCAAACGAACCACAAACACTTGGGCTCTGAACTTGTTTAGCCTACTAAAACTTCCAACGTACACAACCTCTCCTGCTCAATCTGGCCAGAGCTCAACACCGAAATTGCGAACGTCCAGCGATTGCTCCTACACTAAAGGTGCCAGCCCTGAAAGCTCTTGCTGGTCCTCATCTCCCACTGGTAACCTCTCAAACGAACCACAAACACTTGGGCTCTGAACTTGTTTAGCCTACTAAAACTTCCAACGTACACAGCCTCTCCTGCTCAATCTGCCCGAATTTCAACACCGAAATTGCGAACGTCCAGCGATTGCTCCTACACTAAAGGTGCCAGCCCTGAAAGCTCTTGCTGGTCGTCATCTCCCACTGGTAACCTCTCAAACGAACCACAAACACTTGGGCTCTGAACTTGTTTAGCCTACTAAAACTTCCAACGTACACAGCCTCTCCTGCTCAATCTGCCCGAATTTCAACACCGAAATTGCGAACGTCCAGCGATTGCTCCTACACTAAAGGTGCCAGCCCTGAAAGCTCTTGCTGGTCCTCATCTCCCACTAGTAACCTCTCAAACGAACCACAAACACTTGGGCTCTGAACTTGTTTAGCCTACTAAAACTTCCAACGTACACAGCCTCTCCTGCTCAATCTGCCCGAATTTCAACACCGAAATTGCGAACGTCCAGCGATTGCTCCTACACTAAAGGTGCCAGCCCTGAAAGCTCTTGCTGGTCCTCATCTCCCACTGGGAACCTCTCAAACGAACCACAAACACTTGGGCTCTGAACTTGTTTAGCCTACTAAAACTTCCATCGTACACTCCCTCTCCTGCTCAATCTGGCCAGAGCTCAACACCGAAATTGCGAACGTCCGGCGATTGCTCCTACACTAAAGGTGCCAGCCCTGAAAGCTCTTGCTGGTCCTCATCTCCCACTGGGAACCTCTCAAACGAACCACAAACACTTGGGCTCTGAACTTGTTTAGCCTACTAAAACTTCCAACGTACACAGCCTCTCCTGCTCAATCTGGCCAATATTCAACACCGAAATTGCGAACGTCCAGTGATTGCTCCTACACTAAAGGTACCAGCCCTGAAAGCTCTTGCTGGTCCTCATCTCCCACTGGTAACCTCTCAAACGAACCACAAACACTTGGGCTCTGAACTTGTTTAGCCTACGAAAACTTCCAACGTACACAGCCCCTCCTGCTCAATATGCCCGAAATTCAACACCGAAATTGCGAAAGTCCAGCGATTGCTACTACACTAAAGGTGCCAGCCCTGAAAGCTCTTGCTGGTCCTCATCTCCCACTGGTAACCTCTCAAACGAACCACAAACACTTGGGCTCTGAACTTGTTTAGCCTACTAAAACTTCCAACGTACACAGCCTCTCCTGCTCAATCTGGCCAGAGCTCAACACCGAAATTGCGAACGTCCAGCGATTGCTCCTACACTAAAGGTGCCAGCCCTGAAAGCTCTTGCTGGTCCTCATCTCCCACTAGTAACCTCTCAAACGAACCACAAACACTTGGGCTCTGAACTTGTTTAGCCTACGAAAACTTCCAACGTACACTCCCTCTCCTGCTCAATCTGCCCGAATTTCAACACCGAAATTGCGAACGTCCAGCGATTGCTCCTACACTAAAGGTGCCAGCCCTGAAAGCTCTTGCTGGTCCTCATCTCCCACTGGGAACCTCTCAAACGAACCACAAACACTTGGGCTCTGAACTTGTTTAGCCTACTAAAACTTCCAACGTACACAGCCTCTCCTGCTCAATCTGCCCGAATTTCAACACCGAAATTGCGAACGTCCAGCGATTGCTCCTACGCTAAAGGTGCCAGCCCTGAAAGCTCTTGCTGGTCCTCATCTCCCACTGGTAACCTCTCAAACGAACCACAAACACTTGGGCTCTGAACTTGTTTAGCCTACTAAAACTTCCAACGTACACAGCCTCTCCTGCTCAATCTGGCCAGAGCTCAACACCGAAATTGCGAACGTCCGGCGATTGCTCCTACACTAAAGGTGCCAGCCCTGAAAGCTCTTGCTGGTCCTCATCTCCCACTGGTAACCTCTCAAACGAACCACAAACACTTGGGCTCTGAACTTGTTTAGCCTACGAAAACTTCCAACGTACACAGCCTCTCCTGCTCAATCTGCCCGAAATTAATTCAACACCGAAATTGCGAACGTCCAGCGATTGCTCCTACACTAAGGTGCCAGCCCTGAAAGCTCTTGCTGGTCCTCATCTCCCACTGGTAACCTCTCAAACGAACCACAAACACTTGGGCTCTGACTTGTTTAGCCTACTAAAACTTCCAACGTACACAGCCTCTCCTGCTCAATCTGGCCAGAGCTCAACACCGAAATTGCGAACGTCCAGGATTGCTCCTCCACTAAAGGTGCCAGCCCTGAAAGCTCTTGCTGGTCCTCATCTCCACTGGGGTAACCTCTCAAACGAACCACAAACACTTGGCTCTGAACTTGTTTAGCCTACTAAACTTCCAACGTACACAACCTCTCCTGATCAATCTGGCCAGAGCTCAACACCGAAATTGCGAACGTCCAGCGATTGCTCCTACACTAAAGGTGCCAGCCCTGAAAGCTCTTGCTGGTCCTCATCTCCCACTGGTAACCTCTCAAACGAACCACAAACACTTGGGCTCTGAACTTGTTTAGCCTACTAAAACTTCCAACGTACACAGCCTCTCCTGCTCAATCTGCCCGAATTTCAACACCGAAATTGCGAACGTCCAGCGATTGCTCCTACACTAAAGGTGCCAGCCCTGAAAGCTCTTGCTGGTCGTCATCTCCCACTGGTAACCTCTCAAACGAACCACAAACACTTGGGCTCTGAACTTGTTTAGCCCTACTAAAACTTCCAACGTACACAGCCTCTCCTGCTCATTCTGGCCAGAGCTCAACACCGAAATTGCGAACGTCCAGCGATTGCTCCTCCACTAAAGGTGCCAGCCCTGAAAGCTCTTGCTGGTCCTCATCTCCCACTGGTAACCTCTCAAACGAACCACAAACACTTGGGCTCTGAACTTGTTTAGCCTACTAAAACTTCCAACGTACACAGCCTCTCCTGCTCAATCTGCCCGAATTTCAACACCGAAATTGCGAACGTCCAGCGATTGCTCCTACACTAAAGGTGCCAGCCCTGAAAGCTCTTGCTGGTCCTCATCTCCCACTGGTAACCTCTCAAACGAACCACAAACACTTGGCTCTGAACTTGTTTAGCCTACGAAAACTTCCAACGTACACAGCCTCTCCTGCTCAATCTGGCCAGAGCTCAACACCGAAATTGCGAACGTCCAGCGATTGCTCCTCCACTAAAGATGCCAGCCCTGAAAGCTCTTGCTGGTCCTCATCTCCCACTGGTAACCTCTCAAACGAACCACAAACACTTGGGCTCTGAACTTGTTTAGCCTACTAAAACTTCCAACGTACACAACCTCTCCTGCTCAATCTGGCCAGAGCTCAACACCGAAATTGCGAACGTCCAGCGATTGCTCCTACACTAAAGGTGCCAGCCCTGAAAGCTCTTGCTGGTCCTCATCTCCCACTGGTAACCTCTCAAACGAACCACAAACACTTGGGCTCTGAACTTGTTTAGCCTACTAAAACTTCCAACGTACACAGCCTCTCCTGCTCAATCTGCCCGAATTTCAACACCGAAATTGCGAACGTCCAGCGATTGCTCCTACACTAAAGGTGCCAGCCCTGAAAGCTCTTGCTGGTCGTCATCTCCCACTGGTAACCTCTCAAACGAACCACAAACACTTGGGCTCTGAACTTGTTTAGCCTACTAAAACTTCCAACGTACACAGCCTCTCCTGCTCAATCTGGCCAGAAGCTCAACACCGACATTGCGAACGTCCAGCGATTGCTCCTCCACTAAAGGTGCCAGCCCTGAAAGCTCTTGCTGGTCCTCATCTCCCACTGGTAACCTCTCAAACGAACCACAAACACTTGGGCTCTGAACTTGTTTAGCCTACTAAAACTTCCATCGTACACTCCCTCTCCTGCTCAATCTGGCCAGAGCTCAACACCGAAATTGCGAACGTCCAGCGATTGCTCCTACACTAAAGGTGCCAGCCCTGAAAGCTCTTGCTGGTCCTCATCTCCCACTGGGAACCTCTCAAACGAACCACAAACACTTGGGCTCTGAACTTGTTTAGCCTACTAAAACTTCCAACGTACACAGCCTCTCCTGCTCAATCTGGCCAGAGCTCAACACCGAAATTGCGAACGTCCAGCGATTGCTCCTACACTAAAGGTGCCAGCCCTGAAAGCTCTTGCTGGTCCTCATCTCCCACTGGTAACCTCTCAAACGAACCACAAACACTTGGGCTCTGAACTTGTTTAGCCTACTAAAACTTCCATCGTACACAGCCTCTCCTGCTCAATCTGGCCAGAGCTCAACACCGAAATTGCGAACGTCCAGCGATTGCTCCTACACTAAAGGTGCCAGCCCTGAAAGCTCTTGCTGGTCCTCATCTCCCACTGGTAACCTCTCAAGCGAACCACAAACACTTGGGCTCTGAACTTGTTTAGCCTACTAAAACTTCCAACGTACACAGCCTCTCCTGCTCAATCTGGCCAGAGCTCAACACCGAAATTGCGAACGTCCGGCGATTGCTCCTACACTAAAGGTGCCAGCCCTGAAAGCTCTTGCTGGTCCTCATCTCCCACTGGTAACCTCTCAAACGAACCACAAACACTTGGGCTCTGAACTTGTTTAGCCTACTAAAACTTCCAACGTACACAACCTCTCCTGCTCAATCTGGCCAGAGCTCAACACCGAAATTGCGAACGTCCAGCGATTGCTCCTACACTAAAGGTGCCAGCCCTGAAAGCTCTTGCTGGTCCTCATCTCCCACTGGTAACCTCTCAAACGAACCACAAACACTTGGGCTCTGAACTTGTTTAGCCTACTAAAACTTCCAACGTACACAGCCTCTCCTGCTCAATCTGCCTGAAATTCAACACCGAAATTGCGAACGTCCAGCGATTGCTCCTACACTAAAGGTGCCAGCCCTGAAAGCTCTTGCTGGTCCTCATCTCCCACTGGTAACCTCTCAAACGAACCACAAACACTTGGGCTCTGAACTTGTTTAGCCTACTAAAACTTCCAACGTACACTCCCTCTCCTGCTCAATCTGGCCAGAGCTCAACACCGAAATTGCGAACGTCCAGCGATTGCTCCTCCACTAAAGGTGCCAGCCCTGAAAGCTCTTGCTGGTCCTCATCTCCCACTGGGAACCTCTCAAACGAACCACAAACACTTGGGCTCTGAACTTGTTTAGCCTACTAAAACTTCCAACGTACACAGCCTCGTCCTGCTCAATCTGGCCAGAGCTCAACACCGAAATTGCGAACGTCCAGCGATTGCTCCTACACTAAAGGTGCCAGCCCTGAAAGCTCTTGCTGGTCCTCATCTCCCACTGGTAACCTCTCAAACGAACCACAAACACTTGGGCTCTGAACTTGTTTAGCCTACTAAAACTTCCAACGTACACAACCTCTCCTGCTCAATCTGGCCAGAGCTCAACACCGAAATTGCGAACGTCCGGCGATTGCTCCTACACTAAAGGTGCCAGCCCTGAAAGCTCTTGCTGGTCCTCATCTCCCACTGGGAACCTCTCAAACGAACCACAAACACTTGGGCTCTGAACTTGTTTAGCCTACTAAAACTTCCAACGTACAAAGCCTCTCCTGCTCAATCTGCCCGAATTTCAACACCGAAATTGCGAACGTCCAGCGATTGCTCCTACGCTAAAGGTGCCAGCCCTGAAAGCTCTTGCTGGTCCTCATCTCCCACTGGTAACCTCTCAAACGAACCACAAACACTTGGGCTCTGAACTTGTTTAGCCTACAAAAACTTCCAACGTACACAGCCTCTCCTGCTCAATCTGGCCAGAGCTCAACACCGAAATTGCGAACGTCCAGCGATTGCTCCTCCACTAAAGGTGCCAGCCCTGAAAGCTCTTGCTGGTCCTCATCTCCCACTGGTAAACTCTCAAACGAACCACAAACACTTGGGCTCTGAACTTGTTTAGCCTACGAAAACTTCCAACGTACACAGCCTCTCCTGCTCAATCTGCCCGAAATTCAACACCGAAATTGCGAACGTCCAGCGATTGCTCCTACACTAAAGGTGCCAGCCCTGAAAGCTCTTGCTGGTCCTCATCTCCCACTGGTAACCTCTCAAACGAACCACAAACACTTGGGCTCTGAACTTGTTTAGCCTACTAAAACTTCCAACGTACACAGCCTCTCCTGCTCAATCTGGCCAGAGCTCAACACCGAAATTGCGAACCGTCCAGCGATTGCTCCTACACTAAAGGTGCCAGCCCTGAAAGCTCTTGCTGGTCCTCATCTCCCACTGGTAACCTCTCAAACGAACCACAAACACTTGGGCTCTGAACTTGTTTAGCCTACTAAAACTTCCAACGTACACAACATCTCCTGCTCAATCTGGCCAGAGCTCAACACCGAAATTGCGAACGTCCAGCGATTGCTCCTACACTAAAGGTGCCAGCCCTGAAAGCTCTTGCTGGTCCTCATCTCCCACTGGGAACCTCTCAAACGAACCACAAACACTTGGGCTCTGAACTTGTTTAGCCTACTAAAACTTCCAACGTACACAGCCTCTCCTGCTCAATCTGCCCGAATTTCAACACCGAAATTGCGAACGTCCAGCGATTGCTCCTACACTAAAGGTGCCAGCCCTGAAAGCTCTTGCTGGTCCTCATCTCCCACTGGTACACCTCTCAAACGAACCACAAACACTTGGGCTCTGAACTTA
>NW_026776743.1:0-69680 GCF_030936135.1 Gavia stellata | reverse complement strand
TAAAGGGGCCAGCCCCGAAAGCTGTTGCTGGTCCTCATCTCCCACTGGCAACCTCTCAAACGAACCACAAACACTTGGGCTCGGAACTTACTTAGATTGCTGAAAGTTCCAACGTTCACTTGCTCTGCTGCTGAATCTGGCCAGAACTCCACACCGATATTGCGAACGTCCGGCGATTGCTCCTACACTAAAGGTGCCAGCCCTAAAAGCTCTTGCTGGTCCTCATCTCCCACTGGCAACCTCTCAAACGAACCACAAACACTTGGGCTCGGAACTTATTTAGATTGCTGAAAGTTCCAACGTTCACTTGCTCTGCTGCTCAATCTGGCCAGAACTCCACACCGATATTGCGAACGTCCGGCGATTGCTCCTACACTAAAGGTGCCAGCCCTGAAAGCTCTTGCTGGTCCTCATCTCCCACTGGTAACCTCTCAAACGAACCACAAACACTTGGGCTCGGAATTTGTTTACATTGCTAAAAGTTCCAACGTTCACTTGCTCTGCTGCTGAATCTGGCCAGAAATCCACACCGATATTGCGAACGTCCGGCGATTGCTCCTACACTAAAGGTGCCAGCCCTGAAACCTGTTGCTGGTCCTCTTCTCCCACTGGTAACCTCTCAAACGAACCACAAACACTTGGGCTCGGAACTTATTTAGATTGCTGAAAGTTCCAACGTTCACTTGCTCTGCTGCTGAATCTGGCCAGAACTCCACACCGATATTGCGAACGTCCGGCGATTGCTCCTACACTAAAGGGGCCAGCCCTGAAAGCTCTTGCTGGTCCTCATCTCCCACTGGTAACCTCTCAAACGAACCACAAACACTTGGCCTCTGAACTTCTTTAAACATTAAAGGTCCAAACGTCTCATCGCTTCCTCTCGCTAATTCACGTCAGAGCTCGAGAGTGAAATTGCGAACGTCAAGTGATTGCTCCTACACTAAAGGGTCCAGCCCTGAAAGCTGTTGCCGGTCCTCATCTCCCACTGGTAACCTCTCAAACGAACCACAAACACTTGGGCTCGGAACTTCTTTAGATTGCTGAAAGTTCCAACGTTCACTTGCTCTGCTGCTGAATCTGGCCAGAACTCCACACCGATATTGCGAACGTCCAGTAATTGCTCCTACACTAACGGGGCCAGCGCTGAAAGCTGTTGCTGGTCTTCTTCTCCCACTGGCAACCTCTCAAACGAACCACAAACACTTGGGCTCGAAACTTATTTAGATTGCTGAAAGTTCCAACGTTCACTTGATCTGCTGCTGAATCTGGCCAGAAATCCACACCGATATTGCGAACGTCCGGCGATTGCTCGTACAACAAAGGGGCCAGCCCTGAAACCTCTTGCTGGGCCTCTTCTCCCACTGGTAACCTCTCAAACGAACCACAAACACCTGGGCTCTGAACTTGTTTACGCTGGTAAAAGTTCCAACGTTCACTTGCTCTGCTGCTGAATCTGGCCAGAACTCCACACCGATATTGCGAACGTCCGGCGATTGCTACTACACTAAAGGTGCCAGCACTGAAAGCTCTTGCTGGTCCTCATCTCCCACTGGTAACCTCTCAAACGTACCACAAACACCTGGGCTGTGAACTTGTTTAGGCTGGTAAAAGTTCCAACGTTCACTTGCTCTGCTGCTGAATCTGGCCAGAACTCCACACCGATATTGCGAACGTCCGGCGATTGCTCCTACACTAAAGGTGCCAGCCCTGAAAGCTGTTGCCGTTCCTCATCTCCCACTGGCATCCTCTCAAACGAACCACAAACACTTGGGCTCGGAACTTACTTAGGTTGCTGAAAGTTCCAACGTTCACTTGCTCTGCTGCTGAATCTGGCCAGAAACCCACACCGATATTGCGAACGTCCGGCGATTGTTCCTACACTAAAGGGGCCAGCCCTGAAAGCTGTTGCTGGTCCTCATCTCCCACTGGTAACCTCTCAAAAGAACCACAAACACTTGGGCTCGGAACTTACTTAGATTGCTGAAAGTTCCAACGTTCACTTGCTCTGCTGCTGAATCTGGCCAGAACTCCACACCGATATTGCGAACGTCCGGCGATTGCTCCTACACTAAAGGGGCCAGCCCTGAAAGCTCTTGCTGGTCCTCTTCTCCCACTGGTAACCTCTCAAACGAACCACAAACACTTGGGCTCGGAACTTGTTTACATTGCTAAAAGTTCCAACGTTCACTTGCTCTGCTGCTGAATCTGGCCAGAAATCCACACCGATATTGCGAACGTCCGGCGATTGCTCCTACACTAAAGGGGCCAGCCCTGAAAGCTGTTGCTGGTCCTCTTCTCCACTGGTAACCTCTCAAACGAACCACAAACACTTGGGCTCGGAACTTCTTTACATTGCTGAAAGTTCCAACGTTCACTTGCTCTGCTGCTGAATCTGGCCAGAAATCCACGCCAATATTGCGAACGTCCGGCTATTGCTCCTACACTAAAGGTGCCAGCCCTGAAAGCTTTTGCTGGTCCTCATCTCCCACTGGTAACCTCTCAAACGAAGCACAAACACTTGGCCTCTGAACTTGTTTAAACACTTAAAGGTCCACACGTCTCATCGCTTCCTCTCGCTAATTCACGTCAGAGCTCGAGAGTGAAATTGCGAACGTCCAGCGATGGCTCCTACACTAAAGGGGCCAGCCCGGAAAGATCTTGCTGGGCCTCTTCTCCCACTGCTAACCTCTCAAACGAACCACAAGCACTTGGGCTCTGAACTTGTTTAGGCTGGTAAAAGTTCCAACGTTCACTTGCTCTGCTGCTGAATATGGCCAGAACTCCACACCGATATTGCGAACGTCCAGTAATTGCTCCTACACTAAAGGTCCCAGCCCTGAAACCTGTTGCCGGTCATCATCTCCCACTGGCAACCTCTCAAATGAACCACAAACACCTGGGCTCTGAACTTGTTTAGGCTGGTAAAAGTTCCAACGTACACTTGCTCTGCTGCTCAATCTTGCCAGAACTCAACACCGATATTGCGAATGTCCGGCGATTGTTCCTACACTAAAGTTGCCACCCCTGAAACCTCTTGCTAGATTTCCTCTCCCACGGTAACCTCTAAAACGAACCACAAACACTTGGCCTCTGAACTTGTTTAAACACTCAAAGGTCCAAACGTATCATCGCTTCCTCTCGATAATTCACTTCAGAGCTCAACACTGAAATTGCGAACGTCCGGCGATTGCTCCTACACTAAAGGGGCCAGCCCTGAAACCTGATACTGGATTTCTTCTCCCACTGGTAACCTCTCCAACGAACCACAAACACTTGGCCTCTGAACTTGTTTACATGGCTAAAAGTTCCAACGTTCACCTGCTCTGCTGCTGAATATGGCCAGAACTCCACACCGATATTGTGAACGTCCGGCGATTGCTCCTACATTTAAGGGGCCAGCCCTGAAAGCTGTTGCCGGTCCTCATCTCCCACTGGCAACCTCTCAAACGAACCACAAACACCTGGGCTCTGAACTTGTTTAGGCTGGTAAAAGTTCCAACGTTCACTTGCTCTGCTGCTGAATCTGGCCAGAACTCCACACCGATATTGAGAACGTCCAGCGATTGCTCCTACACTAAAGGGGCCAGCCCTAAAACCTCTTGCCGGTCCTCATCTCCCACCGGAAACCTCTCAAACGAACCACAAACACTTGGGCTCGGAACTTGTTTAGCCTGGTAAAAGTTCCAATGTACACTTGGTCTCCTACTCAATCTGGCCAGAGCTCTACACCAATATTGCGAACGTCCGGCTATTCCTCCTACACTAAAGGGTCATCCCTGAAAGCTCTTACTGGATTTCTTCTCCCACTGGTAACCTCTCAAACAAACCACAAACACTTGGGCTCGGAACTTACTTAGATTGCTGAAAGTTCCAACGTTCACTTGCTCTGCTGCTGAATCTGGCCAGGACTCCACACCGATATTGCGAACGTCCGGCGATTGCTCCTACACTAAAGGGGCCAGCCCTGAAACCTGTTGCTGGTCCTCTTCTCCCACTGGTAACCTCTCAAACGAACCACAAAGACTTGGGCTCGAAACTTATTTGGATTGCTGAAAGTTCCAACGTTCACTTTCTCTGCTGCTGAATTTGGCCAGAAATCCACACCGTTATTGCGAACGTCCGGCGATTGCTCCTACACTACAGGGGCAAGCCCTGAAAGCTGTTGCCGGACATCATCTCCCACTGGCAACCTCTCAAACGAACCACAAACACCTGGGCTCTGAACTTGTTTAGGCTGGTAAAAGTTCCAACATACTCTTTCTCTGCTGCTGAATCTGGCCAGAACTCAATACCGATATTGCGAATGTCCGGCGATCGCTCCTACACTAAAGGTGCCAGCCCAGAAAGCTCTTGCTGTATTTCCTCTCCCACGGGTAACCTCTAAAACGAACCACAAACACTTGGCCTCTGAACTTGTTTAAACACTCAAAGGTCCAAACGTATCATCGCTTCCTCTCGCTAATTCACTTCAGAGCTCAACACTGAAATTGCGAACGTCCGGCGATTGCTCCTACACTAAAGGTGCCAGCCCTGAAAGCGCTTGCTGCTCCTCATCTCACATTGGTAACCTCTCAAATGAACCACAAACACTTGGGTTCCGAACTTATTTAAATTTCTGAAGGTTCCAACGTTCACTTGCTCTGCTGCGGAATCTGGCCAGAACTCCACACCGATATTGCGAACGTCCGGCGATTGCTCCTACACTAAAGGGGCCAGCCCTGAAAGCTGTTGCCGGTCCTCATCTCCCACCGGCAACCTCTCAAACGAACCACAAACACTTGGTCTCGGAACTTGTTTAGCCTGGTAAAAGTTCCAACGTACACTTCCTCTCCTACTCAATCTGGCCAGAGCTCTACACCGATATTGCGAACGTCCGGCGATTCCTCCTACACTAAAGGGCCATCCCTGAAAGCTCTTACTGGATTTCTTCTCCCACTGGTAACCTCTCAAACGAACCACAAACACTTGGGCTCGGAAATTACTTAGATTGCTGAAAGTTCCAATGTTCACTTGCTCTGCTGCTGAATCTGGCCAGAAATCCACACCGATATTGCGAACATCCGGCGATTGCTCCTACACTAAATGTGCCAGCCCTGAAAGCTCTTGCTGGTCCTCATCTCCCACTGGTAACCTCTCAAACGAACCACAAACACTTGGGCTCAGAACTTGTTTACATTGCTAAAAGTTCCAACGTTCACTTGCTCTGCTGCTGAATCTGGCCAGAAATCCACACCGATATTGCGAACGTCCGGTGATTGCTCCTACACTAAAGGTGCCAGCCCTGAAACCTGTTGCTGGTCCTCTTCTCCCACTGGTAACCTCTCAAACGAACCACAAACACTTGGGCTCGGAACTTCTTTACATTGCTGAAAGTTCCAACGTTCACTTGCTCTGCTGCTGAATCTGGCCAGAACTCCACACCGATATTGCGAACGTCCGGCGATTGCTCCTACACTAAAGGGGCCAGCCCTGAAAGCTCTTGCTGGTCCTCATCTCCCACTGGTAACCTCTCAAACGAAGCACAAACACTTGGCCTCTGAACTTCTTTAAACACTTAAAGGTTCAAACGTCTCATCGCTTCCTCTCGCTAATTCACGTCAGTGCTCGAGAGTGAAATTGCGAACGTCCAGCGATTGCTCCTACACTAAAGGGTCCAGCCTGAAAGCTGTTGCCGGTCCTCATCTCCCACTGGTAACCTCTCAAACGAACCACAAAGACCTGGGCTGTGAACTTGTTTAGGCTGGTAAAAGTTCCAACGTTCACTTGCTCTGCTGCTGAATCTGGCCAGAACTCCACACCGATATTGCGAACGTCCAGTTATTGCTCCTACACTAACGGGGCCAGCCCTGAAAGCTGTTGCTGGTCTTCTTCTCCCACTGGCAACCTCTCAAACGAACCACAAACACTTGGGCTCGAAACTTATTTAGATTGCTGAAAGTTCCAACGTTCACTTGCTCTGCTGCTGAATCTGGCCAGAACTCCACACCGATATTGCGAACGTCCGGCGATTGCTCGTACATCAAAGGGGCCAACCCTGAAACCTGTTGCTGGGCCTCTTCTCCCACTGGTAACCTCTCAAACGAACCACAAACAACTGGGCTCTGAACTTGTTTACGCTGGTAAAAGTTCCAACGTTCACTTGCTCTGCTGCTGAATCTGCCAGAACTCCACACCGATATTGCGAACGTCCAGCGATTGCTACTACACTAAAGGTGCCAGCACTGAAAGCTCTTGCTGGTCCTCATCTCCCACTGGTAACCTCTCAAACGAACCACAAACACCTGGGCTGTGAACTTGTTTAGGCTGGTAAAAGTTCCAACGTTCACTTGCTCTGCTGCTGAATCTGGCCAGAACTCCACACCGATATTGCGAACGTCCGGCGATTGCTACTACACTAAAGGTGCCAGCACTGAAAGCTCTTGCTGGTCCTCATCTCCCACTGGTAACCTCTGAAACGTACCACAAACACCTGGGCTGTGAACTTGTTTAGGCTGGTAAAAGTTCCAACGTTCACTTGCTCTGCTGCTGAATCTGGCCAGAACTCCACACCGATATTGCGAACGTCCGGCAATTGCTCCTACACTAAAGGGGCCAGCCCCGAAAGCTGTTGCTGGTCCTCATCTCCCACTGGCAACCTCTCAAACGAACCACAAACACTTGGGCTCGGAACTTACTTAGATTGCTGAAAGTTCCAACGTTCACTTGCTCTGCTGCTGAATCTGGCCAGAACTCCACACCGATATTGCGAACGTCCGGCGATTGCTCCTACATCTACACTAAAGGTGCCAGCCCTAAAAGCTCTTGCTGGTCCTCATCTCCCACTGGCAACCTCTCAAACGAACCACAAACACTTGGGCTCGGAACTTATTTAGATTGCTGAAAGTTCCAACGTTCACTTGCTCTGCTGCTCAATCTGGCCAGAACTCCACACCGATATTGCGAACGTCCGGCGATTGCTCCTACACTAAAGGTGCCAGCCCTGAAAGCTCTTGCTGGTCCTCATCTCCCACTGGTAACCTCTCAAACGAACCACAAACACTTGGGCTCGGAATTTGTTTACATTGCTAAAAGTTCCAACGTTCACTTGCTCTGCTGCTGAATCTGGCCAGAAATCCCACCGATATTGCGAACGTCCGGCGATTGCTCCTACACTAAAGGTGCCAGCCCTGAAACCTGTTGCTGGTCCTCTTCTCCCACTGGTAACCTCTCAAACGAACCACAAACACTTGGGCTCGGAACTTATTTAGATTGCTGAAAGTTCCAACGTTCACTTGCTCTGCTGCTGAATCTGGCCAGAACTCCACACCGATATTGCGAACGTCCGGCGATTGCTCCTACACTAAAGGGGCCAGCCTGAAAGCTCTTGCTGGTCCTCATCTCCCACTGGTAACCTCTCAAACGAACCACAAACACTTGGCCTCTGAACTTCTTTAAACATTAAAGGTCCAAACGTCTCATCGCTTCCTCTCGCTAATTCACGTCAGAGCTCGAGAGTGAAATTGCGAACGTCAAGTGATTGCTCCTACACTAAAGGGTCCAGCCCTGAAAGCTGTTGCCGGTCCTCATCTCCCACTGGTAACCTCTCAAACGAACCACAAACACCTGGGCTGTGAACTTGTTTAGATTGCTGAAAGTTCCAACGTTCACTTGCTCTGCTGCTGAATCTGGCCAGAACTCCACACCGATATTGCGAACGTCCAGTAATTGCTCCTACACTAACGGGGCCAGCGCTGAAAGCTGTTGCTGGTCTTCTTCTCCACTGGCAACCTCTCAAACGAACCACAAACACTTGGGCTCGAAACTTATTTAGATTGCTGAAAGTTCAACGTTCACTTGATCTGCTGCTGAATCTGGCCAGAAATCCACACCGATATTGCGAACGTCCGGCGATTGCTCGTACAACAAAGGGGCCAGCCCTGAAACCTCTTGCTGGGCCTCTTCTCCCACTGGTAACCTCTCAAACGAACCACAAACACCTGGCTCTGAACTTGTTTACGCTGGTAAAGTTCCAACGTTCACTTGCTCTGCTGCTGAATCTGGCCAGAACTCACACCGATATTGCGAACGTCCAGCGATTGCTACTACACTAAAGGTGCCAGCACTGAAAGCTCTTGCTGGTCCTCATCTCCCACTGGTAACCTCTCAAACGTACCACAAACACCTGGGCTGTGAACTTGTTTAGGCTGGTAAAAGTTCCAACGTTCACTTGCTCTGCTGCTGAATCTGGCCAGAACTCCACACCGATATTGCGAACGTCCGGCGATTGCTCCTACACTAAAGGTGCCAGCCCTGAAAGCTGTTGCCGTTCCTCATCTCCCACTGGCATCCTCTCAAACGAACCACAAACACTTGGGCTCGGAACTTACTTAGGTTGCTGAAAGTACCAACGTTCACATTGCTCTGCTGCTGAATCTGGCCAGAAACCCACACCGATATTGCGAACGTCCGGCGATTGTTCCTACACTAAAGGGGCCAGCCCTGAAAGCTGTTGCTGGTCCTCATCTCCCACTGGTAACCTCTCAAAAGAACCACAAACACTTGGGCTCGGAACTTACTTAGATTGCTGAAAGTTCCAACGTTCACTTGCTCTGCTGCTGAATCTGGCCAGAACTCCACACCGATATTGCGAACGTCCGGCGATTGCTCCTACACTAAAGGGCCAGCCCTGAAAGCTCTTGCTGGTCCTCTTCTCCCACTGGTAACCTCTCAAACGAACCACAAACACTTGGGCTCGGAACTTGTTTACATTGCTAAAAGTTCCAACGTTCACTTGCTCTGCTGCTGAATCTGGCCAGAAATCCACACCGATATTGCGAACGTCCGGCGATTGCTCCTACACTAAAGGGGCCAGCCCTGAACATGTTGCTGGTCCTCTTCTCCCACTGGTAACCTCTCAAACGAACCACAAACACTTGGGCTCGGAACTTCTTTACATTGCTGAAAGTTCCAACGTTCACTTGCTCTGCTGCTGAATCTGGCCAGAACTCCACACCGATATTGCGAACGTCCGGCGATTGCTCCTACACTAAAGGGGCCAGCCCTGAAAGCTCTTGCTGGTCCTCATCTCCCACTGGTAACCTCTCAAACGAACACAAACACTTGTCCTCTGAACTTCTTTAAACACTTGAAGGTCCAAACGTCTCATCGCTTCCTCTCGCTAATTCACGTCAGAGCTCGAGAGTGAAAATTGCGAACGTCCAGCGATTGCTCCTACACTAAAGGGTCCCAGCCCTGAAAGCTGTTGCCGGTCCTCATCTCCCACTGGTAACCTCTCAAACGAACCACAAAGACCTGGGCTCTGAACTTGTTTACGCTGGTAAAAGTTCAACGTTCACTTGCTCTGCTGCTGAATCTGGCCAGAAATCCACACGATACTGCGAACGTCCGGCGATTGCTACTACACTAAAGGTGCCAGCACTGAAAGCTCTTGCTGGTCCTCATCTCCCACTGCTAAACTCTCAAACGTACCACAAACACCTGGGCTCTGAACTTGTTTAGGCTGGTAAAAGTTCCAACGTTCACTTGCTCTGCTGCTGAATCTGGCCAGAACTCCACACCGATATTGCGAACGTCCGGCGATTGCTCCTACATAAAGGGGCCAGCCCTGAAAGCTCTTGCTGGTCCTCATCTCCCACTGGCAACCTCTCAAACGAACCACAAACACTTGGGCTCGGAACTTACTTAGATTGCTGAAAGTTCCAACGTTCACTTGCTCTGCTGCTGAATCTGGCCAGAACTCCACACCGATATTGCGAACGTCCAGCGATTGCTCCTACACTAAAGGTGCCAGCCCTGAATGCTGTTGCCTGGTCCTCTTCTCCCACTGCTAAACTCTCAAACGTACCACAAACACCTGGGCCCTGAACTTGTTTAGGTTGCTGAAAGTTCCAACGTTCACTTGCTCTGCTGCTGAATCTGGTCAGAAATCCACACCGATATTGCGAACGTCCGGCGCTTGCTCCTACACTAAAGGTGCCAGCCCTGAAATCTGTTGCTGGTCCTCATCTCCCACTGGTAACCTCTCAAACGAACCACAAACACTTGGGCTCGGAACTTGTTTTACATTGCTAAAAGTTCCAACGTTCACTTGCTCTGCTGCTGAATCTGGCCAGAAATCCACACCGATATTGCGAACGTCCGGCGATTGCTCCTACACTAAAGGGGCCAGCCCTGAAAGCTCTTGCTGGTCCTCTTCTCCCACTGGTAACCTCTCAAACGAACCACAAACACTTGGGCTCTGAACTTACTTAGATTGCTGAAAGTTCCAACGTTCACTTGCTCTGCTGCTGAATCTGCCCAGAAGTCCACACCGATATTGCGAACGTCCGGCGATTGCTCCTACACTAAAGGTGCCAGCCCTGAAAGCTGTTGCTGGTCTTCTTCTCCCACTGGCAACCTCTCAAACGAACCACAAACACCTGGGCTCTGAACTTGTTTACGCTGGTAAAAGTTCCAACGTTCACTTGCTCTGCTGCTGAATCTGGCCAGAACTCCACACCGATATTGCGAACGTCCGGCGATTGCTACTACACTAAAGGTGCCAGCACTGAAAGCTCTTGCTGGTCCTCATCTCCCACTGGTAACCTCTCAAACGTACCACAAATACGTGGGCTGTGAACTTGTTTAGGCTGGTAAAAGTTCCAACGTTCACTTGCTCTGCTGCTGAATCTGGCCAGAACTCCACACCGATATTGCGAACGTCCGGCGATTGCTCCTACACTAAAGGGGCCAGCCCTGAAAGCTGTTGCTGGTCCTCATCTCCCACTGGCAACCTCTCAAACGAACCACAAACACTTGGGCTCGGAACTTACTTAGATTGCTGAAAGTTCCAACGTTCACTTGCTCTGCTGCTGAATCTGGCCAGAACTCCACACCGATATTGCGAACGTCCAGCGATTGCTCCTACACTAAAGGTGCCAGCCCTGAAACCTGTTGCTGGTCCTCTTCTCCCACTGCTAAACTCTCAACGTACCACAAACACCTGGGCCCTGAACTTGTTTAGGCTGGTAAAAGTTCCAACGTTCACTTGCTCTGCTGCTGAATCTGGCTAGAACTCCACACCGATATTGCCAACGTCCAGCGATTGCTCCTACACTAAAGGGGCCAGCCCTGAAACCTGTTGCTGGTCCTCTTCTCCCACTGGTAACCTCTCAACGAACCACAAACACTTGGGTTCGGAACTTACTTAGGTGCTGAAAGTTCCAACGTTCACTTGCTCTGCTGCTGAATCTGGCCAGAAATCCACACCGATATTGCGAACGTCCGGCGATTGCTCCTACACTAAAGGGGCCAGCCCTGAAATCTGTTGCTGGTCCTCTTCTCCCCCACTGGTAACCTCTCAAACGAACCACAAACACTTGGCTCGGAACTTCTTTACATTGCTGAAAGTTCCAACGTTCACTTGCTCTGCTGCTGAATCTGGCCAGAACTCCACACCGATATTGCGAACGTCCGGCGATTGCTCCTACACTAAAGGGGCCAGCCCTGAAAGCTCTTGCTGGTCCTCATCTCCCACTGGTAACCTCTCAAACGAAGCACAAACACTTGCCTCTGAACTTCTTTAAACACTTAAAGGTCCAAACGTCTCATCGCTTCCTCACGCTAATTCACGTCAGAGCTCGAGAGTGAAATTGCGAACGTCCAGCGATTGCTCCTACACTAAAGGGTCCAGCCCTGAAAGCTGTTGCCGGTCCTCATCTCCCACTGGTAACCTCTCAAACGAACCACAAAGACCTGGGCTCTGAACTTGTTTAGGCTGGTAAAAGTTCAACGTTCACTTGCTCTGCTGCTGAATCTGGCCAGAACTCCACACCGATATTGCGAACGTCCAGTAATTTCTCCTACACTTACTAACGGGGCCAGCGCTGAAAGCTGTTGCTGGTCTTCTCTCCCACTGGCAACCTCTCAAACGAACCACAACACTTGGGCTCGAAACTTATTTAGATTGCTGAAAGTTCCAGCGTTCACTTGATCTGCTGCTGAATCTGGCCAGAAATCCACACCGATATTGCGAACGTCCGGCGATTGCTCCTACACTAAAGGGGCCAGCCCTGAAAGCTCTTGCTGGGCCTCTTCTCCACTGGTAACCTCTCAAACGAACCACAAACACCTGGCTCTGAACTTGTTTACGCTGGTAAAAGTTCCAACGTTCACTTGCTCTGCTGCTGAATCTGGCTAGAACTCCACACCGATATTGCCAACGTCGGCGATTGCTCCTACACTAAAGGGGCCAGCCCTGAAACCTGTTGCTGGTCCTCTTCTCCACTGGTAACCTCTCAAACGAACCACAAACACTTGGGCTCGGAACTTACTTAGGTTGCTGAAAGTTCCAACGTTCACTTGCTCTGCTGCTGAATCTGGCCAGAAATCCACACCGAATTGCGAACGTCCGGCGATTGCTCCTACACTAAAGGGGCCAGCCCTGAAAGCTCTTGCTGGTCCTCATCTCCACTGGTAACCTCTCAACGAACCACAAACACTTGGCTCGGAACTTACTTAGATTGCTGAAATTTCCAACGTTCACTTGCTCTGCTGCTGAATCTGGCCAGAACTCCACACCGATATTGCGAACGTCCGGCGATTGCTCCTACACTAAAGGGGCCAGCCCTGAAACCTGTTGCTGGTCCTCTTCTCCCACTGGTAACCTCTCAAACGAACCACAAACACTTGGCCTCTGAACTTGTTTACATTGCTAAAAGTTCCAACGTTCACCTGCTGTGCTGCTGACTATGGCCAGAAATCCACACTGATATTGCGAACGTCCGGCGATTGCTCCTACACTAAAGGGGCCAGCACTGAAAGCTCTTGCTGGATTTCTTCTCCCACTGCTAACCTCTCAACGAACCACAAACACCTGGGCTCTGAACTTGTTTAGGCTGGTAAAAGTTCCAACGTTCACTTGCTCTGCTGCTGAATATGGCCAGAAATCCACACCGATATTGCGAACGTCCGGCGATTGCTCCTACACTAAAGGTGCCAGCCCTGAAAGCTCTTGCTGGTCCTCATCTCCCACTGGTAACCTCTCAAACGAACCACAAACACTTGGGCTCGGAACTTGTTTACATTGCTAAAAGTTCCAACGTTCACTTGCTCTGCTGCTGAATCTGGCCAGACTCCACACCGATATTGCGAACGTCCGGTGATTGCTCCTACACTAAAGGGGCCAGCCCTGAAACCTGTTGCTGGTCCTCTTCTCCCACTGGTAACCTCTCAAACGAACCACAAACACTTGGGCTCGGAACTTATTTAGATTGCTGAAAGTTCCAACGTTCACTTGCTCTGCTGCTGAATCTGGCCAGAACTCCACACCGATATTGCGAAAGTCCGGCGATTGCTCCTACACTAAAGGGGCCAGCCCTAAAGCTCTTGCTGGTCCTCATCTCCCACTGGTAACCTCTCAAACGAAGCACAAACACTTGGCCTCTGAACTTCTTTAAACACTTAAAGGTCCAAACGTCTCATCGCTTCCTCTCGCTAATTCACGTCAGAGCTCGAGAGTGAAATTGCGAACGTCCAGCGATTGCTCCTACACTAAAGGGTCCAGCCCTGAAAGCTGTTGCCGGTCCTCATCTCCACTGGTAACCTCTCAACGAACCACAAAGACCTGGCTGTGAACTTGTTTAGGCTGGTAAAAGTTCCAACGTTCACTTGCTCTGCTGCTGAATCTGGCCAGAACTCCACACCGATATTGCGAACGTCCAGTAATTGCTCCTACACTAACGGAGCCAGCACTGAAAGCTGTTGCTGGTCTTCTTCTCCACTGGCAACCTCTCAAACGAACCACAAACACTTGGGCTCGAACTTACTTAGATTGCTGAAAGTTCCAACGTTCACTTGCTCTGCTGCTGAATCTGGCCAGAACTCCACACCGATATTGCCAACGTCCGGCGATTGCTCCTACACTAAAGGGGCCAGCCCTGATAACCTGTTGCTGGTCCTCTTCTCCACTGGTAACCTCTCAAACGAACCACAAACACTTGGGTTCGGAACTTATTTAGATTGCTGAAAGTTCCAACGTTCACTTGCTCTGCTGCTGAATCTGGCCAGAACTCCACACCGATATTGCGAACGTCCGGCGATTGCTCCTACACTAAAGGGGCCAGCCCTGAAAGCTCTTGCTGGTCCTCATCTCCCACTGGTAACCTCTCAAACGAACCACAAACACTTGGGCTCGGAACTTACTTAGATTGCTGAAAGTTCCAACGTTCACTTGCTCTGCTGCTGAATCTGGCCAGAACTCCACACCGATATTGCGAACGTCGGCGATTGCTCCTACACTAAAGGGGCCAGCCCTGAAAGCTCTTGCTGGATTTCTTCTCCACTGGTAACCTCTCAAACGAACCACAAACACTTGGGCTCGGAACTTGTTTACATTGCTAAAAGTTCCAACGTTCACTTGCTCTGCTGCTGAATCTGGCCAGAAAGCCACACCGATATTGCGAACGTCCGGCGATTGCTCCTACACTAAAGGGGCCAGCCCTGAAAGCTCTTGCTGGTCCTCATCTCCCACTGGTAACCTCTCAAACGTACCACAAACACTTGGCCTCTGAACTTCTTTAAACATTAAAGGTCCAAACGTCTCATCGCTTCCTCTCGCTAATTCACGTCAGAGCTCGAGAGTGAAATTGCGAACGTCAAGTGATTGCTCCTACACTAAAGGGTCCAGCCCTGAAAGCTGTTGCCGGTCCTCATCTCCCACTGGTAACCTCTCAAACGAACCACAAAGACCTGGGCTCTGAACTTGTTTAGGCTGGTAAAAGTTCCAATGTTCACTTGCTCTGCTGCTGAATCTGGCCAGAACTCCACACGATATTGCGAACGTCCAGTAATTGCTCCTATACTAACGGGGCCAGCCCTGAAAGCTGTTGCTGGTCTTCTTCTCCACTGGCAACCTCTCAAACGAACCACAAACACTTGGCTCGAAACTTATTTAGATTGCTGAAAGTTCCAACGTTCACTTGATGTGCTGCTGAATCTGGCCAGAAATCCACACCGATATTGCGAACGTCCGGCGATTGCTCGTACAACAAAGGGGCCAGCCCTGAACCTCTTGCTGGGCCTCTTCTCCCACTGGTAACCTCTCAAACGAACCACAAACACCTGGGCTCTGAACTTGTTTACGCTGGTAAAAGTTCCAACGTTCACTTGCTCTGCTGCTGAATCTGGTCAGAAATCCACACCGATATTGCTAACGTCCGGCGATTGCTACTACACTAAAGGTGCCAGCACTGAAAGCTCTTGCTGGTCCTCATCTCCCACTGGTAACCTCTCAAACGTACCACAAACACCTGGGCTGTGAACTTGTTTAGGCTGGTAAAAGTTCCAACGTTCACTTGCTCTGCTGCTGAATCTGGCCAGAACTCCACACCGATATTGCGAACGTCCGGCGATTACTACTACACTAAAGGTGCCAGCCCTGAAAGCTGTTGCCGTTCCTCATCTCCCACTGGCAACCTCTCAAACGAACCACAAACACTTGGGCTCTGAACTTATTTAGATTGCTGAAAGTTCCAACGTTCACTTGCTCTGCTGCTGAATCTGGCCAGAACTCCACACCGATATTGCGAACGTCCGGCGATTGCTCCTACACTAAAGGGGCCAGCCTGAAAGCTGTTGCTGGTCCTCTTCTCCCACTGGTAACCTCTCAAACGAACCACAAACACTTGGCCTCTGAACTTGTTTACATTGCTAAAAGTTCCAACGTTCACCTGCTGTGCTGCTGAATATGGCCAGAAATCCACACCGATATTGCGAACGTCCGGCGATTGCTCCTACATTAAAGGGGCCCGCCCTGAAAGCTGTTGCCGGTCCTCATCTCCCACTGGCAACCTCTCAAACGAACCACAAACACCTGGGCTCTGAAGTTGTTTAGGCTGGTAAAAGTTCCAACGTTCACTTGCTCTGCTGCTGAATCTGGCCAGAACTCCACACCGATATTGCGAACGTCCATTAATTGCTCCTACACTAACGGGGGCCAGCGCTGAAAGCTGTTGCTGGTCTTCTTCTCCCACTGGCAACCTCTCAAACGAACCACAAACACTTGGGCTCGAAACTTATTTAGATTGCTGAAAGTTCCAACGTTCACTTGATCTGCTGCTGAATCTGGCCAGAAATCCACACCGATATTGCCAACGTCCGGCGATTGCTCGTACATCAAAGGGGCCAGCCCTGAAACCTCTTGCTGGGCCTCTTCTCCCACTGGTAACCTCTCAAACGAACCACAAACACTTGGGCTCTGAACTTGTTTACGCTGGTAAAAGTTCCAACGTTCACTTGCTCTGCTGCTGAATCTGGCCAGAAATCCACACCGATATTGCGAACGTCCGGCGATTGCTACTACACTAAAGGTGCCAGCACTGAAAGCTCTTGCTGGTCCTCATCTCCCACTGGTACCTCTCAAACGTACCACAAACACCTGGGCTGTGAACTTGTTTAGGCTGGTAAAAGTTCAACGTTCACTTGCTCTGCTGCTGAATCTGGCCAGAACTCCACACCGATATTGCGAACGTCCGGCGATTGCTCCTACACTAAAGGTGCCAGCCCTGAAAGCTGTTGCCGTTCCTCATCTCCCACTGGCAACCTCTCAAACAAACCACAAACACTTGGGCTCGGAACTTACTTAGGTTGCTGAAAGTTCCAACGTTCACTTGCTCTGCTGCTGAATCTGCCAGAAACCCACACCGATATTGCGAACGTCCGGCGATTGTTCCTACACTAAAGGGCCAGCCTGAAAGCTGTTGCTGGTCCTCATCTCCACTGGTAACCTCTCAAAAGAACCACAAACACTTGGGCTCGGAACTTACTTAGATTGCTGAAAGTTCCAACGTTCACTTGCTCTGCTGCTGAATCTGGCCAGAACTCCACACCGATATTGCGAACGTCCGGCGATTGCTCCTACACTAAAGGGGCCAGCCCTGAAAGATGTTGCTGTCCTCTTCTCCTACTGGTAACCTCTCAAACGAACCACAAACACTTGGCCTCTGAACTTGTTTACATTGCTAAAAGTTCCAACGTTCACCTGCTGTGCTGCTGAATATGGCCAGAAATCCACACCGATATTGCGAACGTCCGGCGATTGCTCCTACATTAAAGGGGCCAGCCCTGAAAGCTGTTGCCGGTCCTCATCTCCCACTGGCAACCTCTCAAACGAACCACAAACACCTGGGCTCTGAAGTTGTTTAGGCTGGTAAAAGTTCCAACGTTCACTTGCTCTGCTGCTGAATCTGGCCAGAAATCCACACCGATATTGCGAACGTCCAGTAATTGCTCCTATACTAAAGGGGCCAGCCCTGAAAGCTCTTCCTGGATTTCTTCTCCCACTGCTAACCTCTCAAACGAACCACAAACACCTGGGCTCTGAACTTGTTTAGGCTGGTAAAAGTTCCAACGTTCACTTTCTCTGCTGCTGAATATGGCCAGAAATCCACACCGATATTGCGAACGTCCGGCGATTGCTCCTACACTAAAGGGGCCAGCCCTGAAAGCTCTTGCTGGTCCTTATCTCCCACTGGTAACCTCTCAAACGAACCACAAACACTTGGGCTCGGAACTTGTTTACATTGCTAAAAGTTCCAACGTTCACTTGCTCTGCTGCTGAATCTGGCCAGAAATCCACACCGATATTGCGAACGTCCGGCGATTGCTCCTACACTAAAGGGGCCAGCCCTGAAACATGTTGCTGGTCCTCTTCTCCCACTGGTAACCTCTCAAACGAACCACAAACACTTGGGCTCGGAACTTCTTTACATTGCTGAAAGTTCCAACGTTCACTTGCTCTGCTGCTGAATCTGGCCAGAACTCCACACCGATATTGCGAACGTCCGGCGATTGCTCCTACACTAAAGGGGCCAGCCCTGAAAGCTGTTGCTGGTCCTCATCTCCCACTGGTAACCTCTCAAACGAAGCACAAACACTTGGCCTCTGAACTTCTTTAAACACTTAAAGGTCCAAACGTCTCATCGCTTCCTCTCGCTAATTCACGTCAGAGCTCGAGAGTGAAATTGCGAACGTCCAGCGATTGCTCCTACACTAAAGGGTCCAGCCCTGAAAGCTGTTGCCGGTCCTCATCTCCCACTGGTAACCTCTCAAACGAACCACAAAGACCTGGGCTCTGAACTTGTTTACGCTGGTAAAAGTTCCAACGTTCACTTGCTCTGCTGCTGAATCTGGCCAGAACTCCACACCGATATTGCCAACGTCCGGCGATTGCTTCGTTCATCAAAGGGGCCAGCCCTGAAACCTGTTGCTGGGCCTCTTCTCCCACTGGTAACCTCTCAAACGAACCACAAACACCTGGGCTCTGAACTTGTTTACGCTGGTAAAAGTTCCAACGTTCACTTGCTCTGCTGCTGATCTGGCCAGAAATCCACACCGATATTGCGAACGTCCGGCGATTGCTACTACACTAAAGGTGCCAGCACTGAAAGCTCTTGCTGGTCCTCATCTCCCACTGCTAAACTCTCAAACGTACACACAAACACCTGGGCTGTGAACTTGTTTAGGCTGGTAAAAGTTCCAACGTTCACTTGCTCTGCTGCTGAATCTGGCCAGAACTCCAC
The DNA here is from genome assembly GCF_030936135.1 of Gavia stellata. Classification (NCBI taxonomy): domain Eukaryota; kingdom Metazoa; phylum Chordata; class Aves; order Gaviiformes; family Gaviidae; genus Gavia; species Gavia stellata. The sequence continues at coordinate 51,123 of NW_026776743.1, read as the reverse complement.
ACCGATATTGCGAACGTCCGGCGATTGCTCCTACATTAAAGGGGCCAGCCCTGAAAGCTCTTGCTGGTCCTCATCTCCCACTGGCAACCTCTCAAACGAACCACAAACACTTGGGCTCGGAACTTACTTAGATTGCTGAAAGTTCCAACGTTCACTTGCTCTGCTGCTGAAACTGGCCAGAACTCCACACCGATATTGCGAACGTCCAGCGATTGCTCCTACACTAAAGGGGCCAGCCCTGAAACCTGTTGCTGGTCCTCTTCTCCCACTGGTAACCTCTCAAACGTACCACAAACACCTGGGCCCTGAACTTGTTTAGGCTGGTAAAAGTTCCAACGTTCCCTTGCTCTGCTGCTGAATCTGGCTAGAACTCCACACCGATATTGCCAACGTCCGGCGATTGCTCCTACACTAAAGGGGCCAGCCCTGAACCTGTTGCTGGTCCTCTTCTCCCACTGGTAACCTCTCAAACGAACCACAAACACTTGGGTTCGGAACTTACTTAGGTTGCTGAAAGTTCCAACGTTCACTTGCTCTGCTGCTGAATCTGGCCAGAAATCCACACCGATATTGCGAACGTCCGGCGATTGCCTCCTACACTAAAGGGGCCAGCCCTGAAATCTGTTGCTGGTCTCATCTCCCACTGGTAACCTCTCAAACGAACCACAAACACTTGGGCTCGGAACTTACTTAGATTGCTGAAAGTTCCAACGTTCACTTGCTCTGCTGCTGAATCTGGCCAGAAATCCACACCGATATTGCGAACGTCCGGCGATTGCTCCTACACTAAAGGGGCCAGCCCTGAAAGCTGTTGCTGGTCCTCTTCTCCCACTGGTAACCTCTCAAACGAACCACAAACACTTGGGCTCGGAACTTCTTTACAGTGCTGAAAGTTCCAACGTTCACTTGCTCTGCTGCTGAATCTGGCCAGAACTCCACACCGATATTGCGAACGTCCGGCGATTGCTCCTACACTAAAGGGGCCAGCCCTGAAAGCTCTTGCTGGTCCTCATCTCCACTGGTAACCTCTCAAACGAAGCACAAACACTTGGCCTCTGAACTTCTTTAAACACTTAAAGGTCCAAACGTCTCATCGCTTCCTCTCGCTAATTCACGTCAGAGCTCGAGAGTGAAATTGCGAACGTCCAGCGATTGCTCCTACACTAAAGGGTCCAGCCCTGAAAGCTGTTGCCGGTCCTCATCTCCCACTGGTAACCTCTCAAACGAACCACAAAGACCTGGGGCTCTGAACTTGTTAGGCTGGTAAAAGTTCCAACGTTCACTTGCTCTGCTGCTGAATCTGGCCAGAAATCCACACCGATATTGCGAACGTCCGGCGATTGCTCGTACAACAAAGGGGCCAGCCCTGAAACCTCTTGCTGGGCCTCTTCTCCCACTGGTAACCTCTCAAACGAACCACAAACACCTGGGCTCTGAACTTGTTTACGCTGGTAAAAGTTCCAACGTTCACTTGCTCTGCTGCTGAATCTGGTCAGAAATCCACACCGATATTGCTAACGTCCGGCGATTGCTACTACACTAAAGGTGCCAGCACTGAAAGCTCTTGCTGGTCCTCATCTCCCACTGGTAACCTCTCAAACGTACCACAAACACCTGGGCTGTGAACTTGTTTAGGCTGGTAAAAGTTCCAACGTTCACTTGCTCTGCTGCTGAATCTGGCCAGAACTCCACACCGATATTGCGAACGTCCGGCGATTACTACTACACTAAAGGTGCCAGCCCTGAAAGCTGTTGCCGTTCCTCATCTCCCACTGGCAACCTCTCAAACGAACCACAAACACTTGGGCTCTGAACTTATTTAGATTGCTGAAAGTTCCAACGTTCACTTGCTCTGCTGCTGAATCTGGCCAGAACTCCACACCGATATTGCGAACGTCCGGCGATTGCTCCTACACTAAAGGGGCCAGCCCTGAAAGCTGTTGCTGGTTCTCTTCTCCCACTGGTAACCTCTCAAACGAACCACAAACACTTGGCCTCTGAACTTGTTTACATTGCTAAAAGTTCCAACGTTCACCTGCTGTGCTGCTGAATATGGCCAGAAATCCACACCGATATTGCGAACGTCCGGCGATTGCTCCTACATTAAAGGGGCCCGCCCTGAAAGCTGTTGCCGGTCCTCATCTCCCACTGGCAACCTCTCAAACGAACCACAAACACCTGGGCTCTGAAGTTGTTTAGGCTGGTAAAAGTTCCAACGTTCACTTGCTCTGCTGCTGAATCTGGCCAGAACTCCACACCGATATTGCGAACGTCCATTAATTGCTCCTACACTAACGGGGCCAGCGCTGAAAGCTGTTGCTGGTCTTCTTCTCCCACTGGCAACCTCTCAAACGAACCACAAACACTTGGGCTCGAAACTTATTTAGATTGCTGAAAGTTCCAACGTTCACTTGATCTGCTGCTGAATCTGGCCAGAAATCCACACCGATATTGCCAACGTCCGGCGATTGCTCGTACATCAAAGGGGCCAGCCCTGAAACCTCTTGCTGGGCCTCTTCTCCCACTGGTAACCTCTCAAACGAACCACAAACACTTGGGCTCTGAACTTGTTTACGCTGGTAAAAGTTCCAACGTTCACTTGCTCTGCTGCTGAATCTGGCCAGAAATCCACACCGATATTGCGAACGTCCGGCGATTGCTACTACACTAAAGGTGCCAGCACTGAAAGCTCTTGCTGGTCCTCATCTCCCACTGGTAACCTCTCAAACGTACCACAAACACCTGGGCTGTGAACTTGTTTAGGCTGGTAAAAGTTCCAACGTTCACTTGCTCTGCTGCTGAATCTGGCCAGAACTCCACACCGATATTGCGAACGTCCGGCGATTGCTCCTACACTAAAGGTGCCAGCCCTGAAAGCTGTTGCCGTTCCTCATCTCCCACTGGCAACCTCTCAAACAAACCACAAACACTTGGGCTCGGAACTTACTTAGGTTGCTGAAAGTTCCAACGTTCACTTGCTCTGCTGCTGAATCTGGCCAGAAACCCACACCGATATTGCGAACGTCCGGCGATTGTTCCTACACTAAAGGGGCCAGCCCTGAAAGCTGTTGCTGGTCCTCATCTCCCACTGGTAACCTCTCAAAAGAACCACAAACACTTGGGCTCGGAACTTACTTAGATTGCTGAAAGTTCCAACGTTCACTTGCTCTGCTGCTGAATCTGGCCAGAACTCCACACCGATATTGCGAACGTCCGGCGATTGCTCCTACACTAAAGGGGCCAGCCCTGAAAGATGTTGCTGGTCCTCTTCTCCTACTGGTAACCTCTCAAACGAACCACAAACACTTGGCCTCTGAACTTGTTTACATTGCTAAAAGTTCCAACGTTCACCTGCTGTGCTGCTGAATATGGCCAGAAATCCACACCGATATTGCGAACGTCCGGCGATTGCTCCTACATTAAAGGGGCCAGCCCTGAAAGCTGTTGCCGGTCCTCATCTCCCACTGGCAACCTCTCAAACGAACCACAAACACCTGGGCTCTGAAGTTGTTTAGGCTGGTAAAAGTTCCAACGTTCACTTGCTCTGCTGCTGAATCTGGCCAGAAATCCACACCGATATTGCGAACGTCCAGTAATTGCTCCTATACTAAAGGGGCCAGCCCTGAAAGCTCTTCCTGGATTTCTTCTCCCACTGCTAACCTCTCAAACGAACCACAAACACCTGGGCTCTGAACTTGTTTAGGCTGGTAAAAGTTCCAACGTTCACTTTCTCTGCTGCTGAATATGGCCAGAAATCCACACCGATATTGCGAACGTCCGGCGATTGCTCCTACACTAAAGGGGCCAGCCCTGAAAGCTCTTGCTGGTCCTTATCTCCCACTGGTAACCTCTCAAACGAACCACAAACACTTGGGCTCGGAACTTGTTTACATTGCTAAAAGTTCCAACGTTCACTTGCTCTGCTGCTGAATCTGGCCAGAAATCCACACCGATATTGCGAACGTCCGGCGATTGCTCCTACACTAAAGGGGCCAGCCCTGAAACATGTTGCTGGTCCTCTTCTCCCACTGGTAACCTCTCAAACGAACCACAAACACTTGGGCTCGGAACTTCTTTACATTGCTGAAAGTTCCAACGTTCACTTGCTCTGCTGCTGAATCTGGCCAGAACTCCACACCGATATTGCGAACGTCCGGCGATTGCTCCTACACTAAAGGGGCCAGCCCTGAAAGCTGTTGCTGGTCCTCATCTCCCACTGGTAACCTCTCAAACGAAGCACAAACACTTGGCCTCTGAACTTCTTTAAACACTTAAAGGTCCAAACGTCTCATCGCTTCCTCTCGCTAATTCACGTCAGAGCTCGAGAGTGAAATTGCGAACGTCCAGCGATTGCTCCTACACTAAAGGGTCCAGCCCTGAAAGCTGTTGCCGGTCCTCATCTCCCACTGGTAACCTCTCAAACGAACCACAAAGACCTGGGCTCTGAACTTGTTTACGCTGGTAAAAGTTCCAACGTTCACTTGCTCTGCTGCTGAATCTGGCCAGAACTCCACACCGATATTGCCAACGTCCGGCGATTGCTCGTTCATCAAAGGGGCCAGCCCTGAAACCTGTTGCTGGGCCTCTTCTCCCACTGGTAACCTCTCAAACGAACCACAAACACCTGGGCTCTGAACTTGTTTACGCTGGTAAAAGTTCCAACGTTCACTTGCTCTGCTGCTGAATCTGGCCAGAAATCCACACCGATATTGCGAACGTCCGGCGATTGCTACTACACTAAAGGTGCCAGCACTGAAAGCTCTTGCTGGTCCTCATCTCCCACTGCTAAACTCTCAAACGTACCACAAACACCTGGGCTGTGAACTTGTTTAGGCTGGTAAAAGTTCCAACGTTCACTTGCTCTGCTGCTGAATCTGGCCAGAACTCCACACCGATATTGCGAACGTCCGGCGATTGCTCCTACATTAAAGGGGCCAGCCCTGAAAGCTCTTGCTGGTCCTCATCTCCCACTGGCAACCTCTCAAACGAACCACAAACACTTGGGCTCGGAACTTACTTAGATTGCTGAAAGTTCCAACGTTCACTTGCTCTGCTGCTGAAACTGGCCAGAACTCCACACCGATATTGCGAACGTCCAGCGATTGCTCCTACACTAAAGGGGCCAGCCCTGAAACCTGTTGCTGGTCCTCTTCTCCCACTGGTAACCTCTCAAACGTACCACAAACACCTGGGCCCTGAACTTGTTTAGGCTGGTAAAAGTTCCAACGTTCCCTTGCTCTGCTGCTGAATCTGGCTAGAACTCCACACCGATATTGCCAACGTCCGGCGATTGCTCCTACACTAAAGGGGCCAGCCCTGAAACCTGTTGCTGGTCCTCTTCTCCCACTGGTAACCTCTCAAACGAACCACAAACACTTGGGTTCGGAACTTACTTAGGTTGCTGAAAGTTCCAACGTTCACTTGCTCTGCTGCTGAATCTGGCCAGAAATCCACACCGATATTGCGAACGTCCGGCGATTGCTCCTACACTAAAGGGGCCAGCCCTGAAATCTGTTGCTGGTCCTCATCTCCCACTGGTAACCTCTCAAACGAACCACAAACACTTGGGCTCGGAACTTACTTAGATTGCTGAAAGTTCCAACGTTCACTTGCTCTGCTGCTGAATCTGGCCAGAAATCCACACCGATATTGCGAACGTCCGGCGATTGCTCCTACACTAAAGGGGCCAGCCCTGAAAGCTGTTGCTGGTCCTCTTCTCCCACTGGTAACCTCTCAAACGAACCACAAACACTTGGGCTCGGAACTTCTTTACAGTGCTGAAAGTTCCAACGTTCACTTGCTCTGCTGCTGAATCTGGCCAGAACTCCACACCGATATTGCGAACGTCCAGCGATTGCTCCTACACTAAAGGGGCCAGCCCTGAAAGCTCTTGCTGGTCCTCATCTCCCACTGGTAACCTCTCAAACGAAGCACAAACACTTGGCCTCTGAACTTCTTTAAACACTTAAAGGTCCAAACGTCTCATCGCTTCCTCTCGCTAATTCACGTCAGAGCTCGAGAGTGAAATTGCGAACGTCCAGCGATTGCTCCTACACTAAAGGGTCCAGCCCTGAAAGCTGTTGCCGGTCCTCATCTCCCACTGGTAACCTCTCAAACGAACCACAAAGACCTGGGCTGTGAACTTGTTTAGGCTGGTAAAAGTTCCAACGTTCACTTGCTCTGCTGCTGAATCTGGCCAGAACTCCACACCGATATTGCGAACGTCCAGTAATTTCTCCTACACTAACGGGGCCAGCGCTGAAAGCTGTTGCTGGTCTTCTTCTCCCACTGGCAACCTCTCAAACGAACCACAAACACTTGGGCTCGAAACTTATTTAGATTGCTGAAAGTTCCAACGTTCACTTGATCTGCTGCTGAATCTGGCCAGAAATCCACACCGATATTGCGAACGTCCGGCGATTGCTCGTACATCAAAGGGGCCAGCCCTGAAACCTCTTGCTGGGCCTCTTCTCCCACTGGTAACCTCTCAAACGAACCACAAACACCTGGGCTCTGAACTTGTTTACGCTGGTAAAAGTTCCAACGTTCACTTGCTCTGCTGCTGAATCTGGCCAGAACTCCACACCGATATTGCGAACGTCCGGCGATTGCTACTACGCTAAAGGTGCCAGCACTGAAAGCTCTTGCTGGTCCTCATCTCCCACTGGTAACCTCTCAAACGTACCACAAACACCTGGGCTGTGAACTTGTTTAGGCTGGTAAAAGTTCCAACGTTCACTTGCTCTGCTGCTGAATCTGGCCAGAACTCCACACCGATATTGCGAACGTCCGGCGATTGCTACTACACTAAAGGTGCCAGCCCTGAAAGCTGTTGCTGGTCCTCATCTCCCACTGGTAACCTCTCAAACGAACCACAAACACCTGGGCTCTGAACTTACTTAGATTGCTGAAAGTTCCAACGTTCACTTGCTCTGCTGCTGAATCTGGCCAGAACTCCACACCGATATTGCGAACGTCCAGCGATTGCTCCTACACTAAAGGTGCCAGCCCTGAAACCTGTTGCTGGTCCTCTTCTCCCACTGCTAAACTCTCAAACGTACCACAAACACCTGGGCTCTGAACTTGTTTAGGCTGGTAAAAGTTCCAACGTTCACTTGCTCTGCTGCTGAATCTGGCTAGAACTCCACACCGATATTGCCAACGTCCGGCGATTGCTCCTACACTAAAGGGGCCAGCCCTGAAACCTGTTGCTGGTCCTCTTCTCCCACTGGTAACCTCTCAAACGAACCACAAACACTTGGGCTAGGAACTTACTTAGGTTGCTGAAAGTTCCAACGTTCACTTGCTCTGCTGCTGAATCTGGCCAGAACTCCACACCGATATTGCGAACGTCCGGCGATTGCTCCTACACTAAAGGGGCCAGCCCTGAAAGCTGTTGCTGGTCCTCATCTCCCACTGGTAACCTCTCAAACGAACCACAAACACTTGGGCTCGGAACTTACTTAGATTGCTGAAATTTCCAACGTTCACTTGCTCTGCTGCTGAATCTGGCCAGAACTCCACACCGATATTGCGAACGTCCGGCGATTGCTCCTACACTAAAGGGGCCAGCCCTGAAAGCTCTTGCTGGTCCTCTTCTCCCACTGGTAACCTCTCAAACGAACCACAAACACTTGGCCTCTGAACTTGTTTACATTGCTAAAAGTTCCAACGTTCACCTGCTGTGCTGCTGAATATGGCCAGAAATCCACACCGATATTGCGAACGTCCGGCGATTGCTCCTACACTAAAGGGGCCAGCCCTGAAAGCTCTTGCTGGTCCTCATCTCCCACTGGTAACCTCTCAAACGAACCACAAAGACCTGGGCTGTGAACTTGTTTAGGCTGGTAAAAGTTCCAACGTTCACTTGCTCTGCTGCTGAATCTGGCCAGAAATCCACACCGATATTGCGAACGTCCAGTAATTGCTCCTACACTAACGGAGCCAGCACTGAAAGCTGTTGCTGGTCTTCTTCTCCCACTGGCAACCTCTCAAACGAACCACAAACACTTGGGCTAGAAACTTACTTAGATTGCTGAAAGTTCCAACGTTCACTTGCTCTGCTGCTGAATCTGTCCAGAACTCCACACCGATATTGCCAACGTCCGGCGATTGCTCCTACACTAAAGGGGCCAGCCCTGAAAGCTCTTGCTGGTCCTCTTCTCCCACTGGTAACCTCTCAAACGAACCACAAACACTTGGGTTCGGAACTTATTTAGATTGCTGAAAGTTCCAACGTTCACTTGCTCTGCTGCTGAATCTGGCCAGAAATCCACACCGATATTGCGAACGTCCGGCGATTGCTCCTACACTAAAGGGGCCAGCCCTGAAAGCTCTTGCTGGTCCTCATCTCCCACTGGTAACCTCTCAAACGAACCACAAACACTTGGGCTCGGAACTTACTTAGATTGCTGAAAGTTCCAACGTTCACTTGCTCTGCTGCTGAATCTGGCCAGAACTCCACACCGATATTGCGAACGTCCGGCGATTGCTCCTACACTAAAGGGGCAAGCCCTGAAAGCTCTTGCTGGATTTCTTCTCCCATTGGTAACCTCTCAAACGAACCACAAACACCTGGGCTCTGAACTTGTTTAGGCTGGTAAAAATTCCAACGTTCACTTGCTCTGCTGCTGAATATGGCCAGAAATCCACACCGATATTGCGAACGTCCGGCGATTGCTCCTACACTAAAGGGGCCAGCCCTGAAAGCTCTTGCTGGTCCTCATCTCCCACTGGTAACCTCTCAAACGAACCACAAACACTTGCGCTCTGAACTTGTTTACATTGCTAAAAGTTCCAACGTTCACTTGCTCTGCTGCTGAATCTGGCCAGAAATCCACACCGATATTGCGAACGTCCGGTGATTGCTCCTACACTAAAGGGGCCAGCCCTGAAACCTGTTGCTGGTCCTCTTCTCCCACTGGTAACCTCTCAAACGAACCACAAACACTTGGCCTCTGAACTTATTTAGATTGCTGAAAGTTCCAACGTTCACTTGCTCTGCTGCTCAATCTGGCCAGAACTCCACACCGATATTGCGAACGTCCGGCGATTGCTCCTACACTAAAGGGGCCAGCCCTGAAAGCTCTTGCTGGTCCTCATCTCCCACTGGTAACCTCTCAAACGAAGCACAAACACTTGGCCTCTGAACTTCTTTAAACACTTAAAGCTCCAAACGTCTCATCGCTTCCTCTCGCTAATTCACGTCAGAGCTCGAGAGTGAAATTGCGAACGTCCAGCGATTGCTCCTACACTAAAGGGTCCAGCCCTGAAAGCTGTTGCCGGTCCTCATCTCCCACTGGTAACCTCTCAAACGAACCACAAAGACCTGGGCTGTGAACTTGTTTAGGCTGGTAAAAGTTCCAACGTTCACTTGCTCTGCTGCTGAATCTGGCCAGAACTCCACACCGATATTGCGAACGTCCAGTAATTGCTCCTACACTAACGGGGCCAGCGCTGAAAGCTGTTGCTGATCTTCTTCTCCCACTGGCAACCTCTCAAACGAACCACAAACACTTGGGCTCGAAACTTATTTAGATTGCTGAGAGTTCCAACGTTCACTTGATCTGCTGCTGAATCTGGCCAGAAATCCACACCGATATTGCGAACGTCCGGCGATTGCTCGTACATCAAAGGGGCCAGCCCTGAAACCTCTTGCTGGGCCTCTTCTCCCACTGGTAACCTCTCAAACGAACCACAAACACCTGGGCTCTGAACTTGTTTACGCTGGTAAAAGTTCCAACGTTCACTTGCTCTGCTGCTGAATCTGGCCAGAATTCCACACCGATACTGCGAACGTCCGGCGATTGCTACTACAGTAAAGGTGCCAGCACTGAAAGCTCTTGCTGGTCCTCATCTCCCACTGGTAACCTCTCAAACGTACCACAAACACCTGGGCTGTGAACTTGTTTAGGCTGGTAAAAGTTCCAACGTTCACTTGCTCTGCTGCTGAATCTGGCCAGAACTCCACACCGATATTGCGAACGTCCGGCGATTGCTCCTACACTAAAGGTGCCAGCCCTGAAAGCTGTTGCCGTTCCTCATCTCCCACTGGCAACCTCTCAAACGAACCACAAGCACTTGGGCTCGGAACTTGTTTACATTGCTGAAAGTACCAACGTTCACTTGCTCTGCTGCTGAATCTGGCCAGAACTCCACACCGATATTGCGAACGTCCAGCGATTGCTCCTACACTAAAGGTGCCAGCCCTGAAACCTGTTGCTGGTCCTCATCTCCCACTGCTAAACTCTCAAACGTACCACAAACACCTGGGCTCTGAACTTGTTTAGGCTGGTAAAAGTTCCAACGTTCACTTGCTCTGCTGCTTAATCTGGCCAGAACTCCACACCGATATTGCCAACGTCCGGCGATTGCTCCTACACTAAAGGGGCCAGCCCTGAAACCTGTTGCTGGTCCTCTTCTCCCACTGGTAACCTCTCAAACGAACCACAAACACTTGGGTTCGGAACTTACTTAGATTGCTGAAAGTTCCAACGTTCACTTGCTCTGCTGCTGAATCTGGCCAGAAATCCACACCCATATTGCCAACGTCCGGCGATTGCTCCTACACTAAAGGGGCCAGCCCTGAAACCTGTTGCTGGTCCTCTTCTCCCACTGGCAACCTCTCAAACGAACCACAAACACCTGGGCTCGAAACTTGTTTACGCTGGTAAAAGTTCCAACGTTCACTTGCTCTGCTGCTGAATCTGGCCAGAACTCCACACCGATATTGCGAACGTCCGGCGATTGCTACTACACTAAAGGTGCCAGCACTGAAAGCTCTTGCTGGTCCTCATCTCCCACTGGTAACCTCTCAAACGTACCACAAACACCTGGGCTGTGAACTTGTTTAGGCTGGTAAAAGTTCCAACGTTCACTTGCTCTGCTGCTGAATCTGGCCAGAACTCCACACCGATATTGCGAACGTCCGGCGATTGCTCCTACACTAAAGGGGCCAGCCCTGAAAGATGTTGCTGGTCCTCTTCTCCTACTGGTAACCTCTCAAACGAACCACAAACACTTGGCCTCTGAACTTGTTTACATTGCTAAAAGTTCCAACGTTCACCTGCTGTGCTGCTGAATATGGCCAGAAATCCACACCGATATTGCGAACGTCCGGCGATTGCTCCTACATTAAAGGGGCCAGCCCTGAAAGCTGTTGCCGGTCCTCATCTCCCACTGGCAACCTCTCAAACGAACCACAAACACCTGGGCTCTGAAGTTGTTTAGGCTGGTAAAAGTTCCAACGTTCACTTGCTCTGCTGCTGAATCTGGCCAGAAATCCACACCGATATTGCGAACGTCCAGTAATTGCTCCTATACTAAAGGGGCCAGCCCTGAAAGCTCTTCCTGGATTTCTTCTCCCACTGCTAACCTCTCAAACGAACCACAAACACCTGGGCTCTGAACTTGTTTAGGCTGGTAAAAGTTCCAACGTTCACTTTCTCTGCTGCTGAATATGGCCAGAAATCCACACCGATATTGCGAACGTCCGGCGATTGCTCCTACACTAAAGGGGCCAGCCCTGAAAGCTCTTGCTGGTCCTTATCTCCCACTGGTAACCTCTCAAACGAACCACAAACACTTGGGCTCGGAACTTGTTTACATTGCTAAAAGTTCCAACGTTCACTTGCTCTGCTGCTGAATCTGGCCAGAAATCCACACCGATATTGCGAACGTCCGGCGATTGCTCCTACACTAAAGGGGCCAGCCCTGAAACATGTTGCTGGTCCTCTTCTCCCACTGGTAACCTCTCAAACGAACCACAAACACTTGGGCTCGGAACTTCTTTACATTGCTGAAAGTTCCAACGTTCACTTGCTCTGCTGCTGAATCTGGCCAGAACTCCACACCGATATTGCGAACGTCCGGCGATTGCTCCTACACTAAAGGGGCCAGCCCTGAAAGCTGTTGCTGGTCCTCATCTCCCACTGGTAACCTCTCAAACGAAGCACAAACACTTGGCCTCTGAACTTCTTTAAACACTTAAAGCTCCAAACGTCTCATCGCTTCCTCTCGCTAATTCACGTCAGAGCTCGAGAGTGAAATTGCGAACGTCCAGCGATTGCTCCTACACTAAAGGGTCCAGCCCTGAAAGCTGTTGCCGGTCCTCATCTCCCACTGGTAACCTCTCAAACGAACCACAAAGACCTGGGCTCTGAACTTGTTTACGCTGGTAAAAGTTCCAACGTTCACTTGCTCTGCTGCTGAATCTGGCCAGAACTCCACACCGATATTGCCAACGTCCGGCGATTGCTCGTTCATCAAAGGGGCCAGCCCTGAAACCTGTTGCTGGGCCTCTTCTCCCACTGGTAACCTCTCAAACGAACCACAAACACCTGGGCTCTGAACTTGTTTACGCTGGTAAAAGTTCCAACGTTCACTTGCTCTGCTGCTGAATCTGGCCAGAAATCCACACCGATATTGCGAACGTCCGGCGATTGCTACTACACTAAAGGTGCCAGCACTGAAAGCTCTTGCTGGTCCTCATCTCCCACTGCTAAACTCTCAAACGTACCACAAACACCTGGGCTGTGAACTTGTTTAGGCTGGTAAAAGTTCCAACGTTCACTTGCTCTGCTGCTGAATCTGGCCAGAACTCCACACCGATATTGCGAACGTCCGGCGATTGCTCCTACATTAAAGGGGCCAGCCCTGAAAGCTCTTGCTGGTCCTCATCTCCCACTGGCAACCTCTCAAACGAACCACAAACACTTGGGCTCGGAACTTACTTAGATTGCTGAAAGTTCCAACGTTCACTTGCTCTGCTGCTGAATCTGGCCAGAACTCCACACCGATATTGCGAACGTCCAGCGATTGCTCCTACACTAAAGGTGCCAGCCCTGAAACCTGTTGCTGGTCCTCTTCTCCCACTGCTAACCTCTCAAACGAACCACAAACACTTGGGCTCGGAACTTGTTTACATTGCTAAAAGTTCCAACGTTCACTTGCTCTGCTGCTGAATCTGGCCAGAACTCCACACCGATATTGCGAACGTCCGGCGATTGCTCCTACACTAAAGGGGCCAGCCCTGAAATCTGTTGCTGGTCCTCATCTCCCACTGGTAACCTCTCAAACGAACCACAAACACTTGGGCTCGGAACTTGTTTACATTGCTAAATGTTCCAACGTTCACTTGCTCTGCTGCTGAATCTGGCCAGAAATCCACACCGATATTGCCAACGTCCGGCGATTGCTCCTACACTAAAGGGGCCAGCCCTGAAAGCTGTTGCTGGTCCTCTTCTCCCACTGGTAACCTCTCAAACGAACCACAAACACTTGGGCTCGGAACTTACTTAGATTGCTGAAAGTTCCAACGTTCACTTGCTCTGCTGCTGAATCTGGCCAGAACTCCACACCGATATTGCGAACGTCCGGCGATTGCTCCTACACTAAAGGTGCCAGCCCTGAAAGCTGTTGCTGGTCTTCTTCTCCCACTGGCAACCTCTCAAACGAACCACAAACACCTGGGCTCTGAACTTGTTTACGCTGGTAAAAGTTCCAACGTTCACTTGCTCTGCTGCTGAATCTGGCCAGAACTCCACACCGATATTGCGAACGTCCGGCGATTGCTCGTACATCAAAGGGGCCAGCCCTGAAACCTGTTGCTGGGCCTCTTCTCCCACTGGTAACCTCTCAAACGAACCACAAACACCTGGGCTCTGAACTTGTTTACGCTGGTAAAAGTTCCAACGTTCACTTGCTCTGCTGCTGAATCTGGCCAGAACTCCACACCGATATTGCGAACGTCCGGCGATTGCTACTACACTAAAGGTGCCAGCACTGAAAGCTCTTGCTGGTCCTCATCTCCCACTGGTAACCTCTCAAACGAACCACAAACACCTGGGCTGTGAACTTGTTTAGGCTGGTAAAAGTTCCAACGTTCACTTGCTCTGCTGCTGAATCTGGCCAGAACTCCACACCGATATTGCGAACGTCCGGCGATTGCTCCTACACTAAAGGGGCCAGCCCTGAAAGCTGTTGCTGGTCCTCATCTCCCACTGGCAACCTCTCAAACGAACCAAAACACTTGGGCTCGGAACTTACTTAGATTGCTGAAAGTTCCAACGTTCACTTGCTCTGCTGCTGAATCTGGCCAGAACTCCACACCGATATTGCGAACGTCCAGCGATTGCTCCTACACTAAAGGTGCCAGCCCTGAAACCTGTTGCTGGTCCTCTTCTCCCACTGCTAAACTCTCAAACGTACCACAAACACCTGGGCCCTGAACTTGTTTAGGCTGGTAAAAGTTCCAACGTTCCCTTGCTCTGCTGCTGAATCTGGCTAGAACTCCACACCGATATTGCCAACGTCCGTCGATTGCTCCTACACTAAAGGGGCCAGCCCTGAAACCTGTTGCTGGTCCTCTTCTCCCACTGGTAACCTCTCAAACGAACCACAAACACTTGGGTTCGGAACTTACTTAGGTTGCTGAAAGTTCCAACGTTCACTTGCTCTGCTGCTGAATCTGGCCAGAAATCCACATCGATATTGCGAACGTCCGGCGATTGCTCCTACACTAAAGGGGCCAGCCCTGAAATCTGTTGCTGGTCCTCATCTCCCACTGGTAACCTCTCAAACGAACCACAAACACTTGGGCTCGGAACTTACTTAGATTGCTGAAAGTTCCAACGTTCACTTGCTCTGCTGCTGAATCTGGCCAGAAATCCACACCGATATTGCGAACGTCCGGCGATTGCTCCTACACTAAAGGGGCCAGCCCTGAAAGCTGTTGCTGGTCCTCTTCTCCCACTGGTAACCTCTCAAACGAACCACAAACACTTGGGCTCGGAACTTCTTTACAGTGCTGAAAGTTCCAACGTTCACTTGCTCTGCTGCTGAATCTGGCCAGAACTCCACACCGATATTGCGAACGTCCGGCGATTGCTCCTACACTAAAGGGGCCAGCCCTGAAAGCTCTTGCTGGTCCTCATCTCCCACTGGTAACCTCTCAAACGAAGCACAAACACTTGGCCTCTGAACTTCTTTAAACACTTAAAGGTCCAAACGTCTCATCGCTTCCTCTCGCTAATTCACGTCAGAGCTCGAGAGTGAAATTGCGAACGTCCAGCGATTGCTCCTACACTAAAGGGTCCAGCCCTGAAAGCTGTTGCCGGTCCTCATCTCCCACTGGTAACCTCTCAAACGAACCACAAAGACCTGGGCTGTGAACTTGTTTAGGCTGGTAAAAGTTCCAACGTTCACTTGCTCTGCTGCTGAATCTGGCCAGAAATCCACACCGATATTGCGAACGTCCGGCGATTGCTCCTACACTAACGGGGCCAGCGCTGAAAGCTGTTGCTGGTCTTCTTCTCCCACTGGCAACCTCTCAAACGAACCACAAACACTTGGGCTCGAAACTTATTTAGATTGCTGAAAGTTCCAACGTTCACTTGATCTGCTGCTGAATCTGGCCAGAAATCCACACCGATATTGCGAACGTCCGGCGATTGCTCGTACATCAAAGGGGCCAGCCCTGAAACCTCTTGCTGGGCCTCTTCTCCCACTGGTAACCTCTCAAACGAACCACAAACACCTGGGCTCTGAACTTGTTTACGCTGGTAAAAGTTCCAACGTTCACTTGCTCTGCTGCTGAATCTGGCCAGAACTCCACACCGATATTGCGAACGTCCGGCGATTGCTACTACGCTAAAGGTGCCAGCACTGAAAGCTCTTGCTGGTCCTCATCTCCCACTGGTAACCTCTCAAACGTACCACAAACACCTGGGCTGTGAACTTGTTTAGGCTGGTAAAAGTTCCAACGTTCACTTGCTCTGCTGCTGAATCTGGCCAGAACTCCACACCGATATTGCGAACGTCCGGCGATTGCTACTACAGTAAAGGTGCCAGCCCTGAAAGCTGTTGCTGGTCCTCATCTCCCACTGGTAACCTCTCAAACGAACCACAAACACCTGGGCTCTGAACTTACTTAGATTGCTGAAAGTTCCAACGTTCACTTGCTCTGCTGCTGAATCTGGCCAGAACTCCACACCGATATTGCGAACGTCCAGCGATTGCTCCTACACTAAAGGTGCCAGCCCTGAAACCTGTTGCTGGTCCTCTTCTCCCACTGCTAAACTCTCAAACGTACCACAAACACCTGGGCTCTGAACTTGTTTAGGCTGGTAAAAGTTCCAACGTTCACTTGCTCTGCTGCTGAATCTGGCTAGAACTCCACACCGATATTGCCAACGTCCGGCGATTGCTCCTACACTAAAGGGGCCAGCCCTGAAACCTGTTGCTGGTCCTCTTCTCCCACTGGTAACCTCTCAAACGAACCACAAACACTTGGGCTCGGAACTTACTTAGGTTGCTGAAAGTTCCAACGTTCACTTACTCTGCTGCTGAATCTGGCCAGAACTCCACACCGATATTGCGAACGTCCGGCGATTGCTCCTACACTAAAGGGGCCAGCCCTGAAAGCTGTTGCTGGTCCTCATCTCCCACTGGTAACCTCTCAAACGAACCACAAACACTTGGGCTCGGAACTTACTTAGATTGCTGAAATTTCCAACGTTCACTTGCTCTGCTGCTGAATCTGGCCAGAACTCCACACCGATATTGCGAACGTCCGGCGATTGCTACTACACTAAAGGGGCCAGCCCTGAAAGCTCTTGCTGGTCCTCTTCTCCCACTGGTAACCTCTCAAACGAACCACAAACACTTGGCCTCTGAACTTGTTTACATTGCTAAAAGTTCCAACGTTCACCTGCTGTGCTGCTGAATATGGACAGAAATCCACACCGATATTGCGAACGTCCGGCGATTGCTCCTACACTAAAGGGGCCAGCACTGAAAGCTCTTGCTGGATTTCTTCTCCCACTGCTAACCTCTCAAACGAACCACAAACACCTGGGCTCTGAAGTTGTTTAGGCTGGTAAAAGTTCCAACGTTCACTTGCTCTGCTGCTGAATCTGGCCAGAAATCCACACCGATATTGCGAACGTCCGGCGATTGCTCCTACACTAAAGGTGCCAGCCCTGAAAGCTCTTGCTGGTCCTCATCTCCCACTGGTAACCTCTCAAACGAACCACAAACACTTGGGCTCGGAACTTGTTTACATTGCTAAAAGTTCCAACGTTCACTTGCTCTGCTGCTGAATCTGGCCAGAAATCCACACCGATATTGCGAACGTCCGGTGATTGCTCCTACACTAAAGGTGCCAGCCCTGAAACCTGTTGCTGGTCCTCTTCTCCCACTGGTAACCTCTCAAACGAACCACAAACACTTGGGCTCGGAACTTATTTAGATTGCTGAAAGTTCCAACGTTCACTTGCTCTGCTGCTGAATCTGGCCAGAACTCCACACCGATATTGCGAACGTCCGGCGATTGCTCCTACACTAAAGGGGCCAGCCCTGAAAGCTCTTGCTGGTCCTCATCTCCCACTGGTAACCTCTCAAACGAAGCACAAACACTTGGCCTCTGAACTTCTTTAAACACTTAAAGGTCCAAACGTCTCATCGCTTCCTCTCGCTAATTCACGTCAGAGCTCGAGAGTGAAATTGCGAACGTCCAGCGATTGCTCCTACACTAAAGGGTCCAGCCCTGAAAGCTGTTGCCGGTCCTCATCTCCCACTGGTAACCTCTCAAACGAACCACAAAGACCTGGGCTGTGAACTTGTTTAGGCTGGTAAAAGTTCCAACGTTCACTTGCTCTGCTGCTGAATCTGGCCAGAACTCCACACCGATATTGCGAACGTCCAGTAATTGCTCCTACACTAACGGAGCCAGCACTGAAAGCTGTTGCTGGTCTTCTTCTCCCACTGGCAACCTCTCAAACGAACCACAAACACTTGGGCTAGAAACTTACTTAGATTGCTGAAAGTTCCAACGTTCACTTGCTCTGCTGCTGAATCTGTCCAGAACTCCACACCGATATTGCCAACGTCCGGCGATTGCTCCTACACTAAAGGGGCCAGCCCTGAAAGCTCTTGCTGGTCCTCTTCTCCCACTGGTAACCTCTCAAACGAACCACAAACACTTGGGTTCGGAACTTATTTAGATTGCTGAAAGTTCCAACGTTCACTTGCTCTGCTGCTGAATCTGGCCAGAAATCCACACCGATATTGCGAACGTCCGGCGATTGCTCCTACACTAAAGGGGCCAGCCCTGAAAGCTCTTGCTGGTCCTCATCTCCCACTGGTAACCTCTCAAACGAACCACAAACACTTGGGCTCGGAACTTACTTAGATTGCTGAAAGTTCCAACGTTCACTTGCTCTGCTGCTGAATCTGGCCAGAACTCCACACCGATATTGCGAACGTCCGGCGATTGCTCCTACACTAAAGGGGCAAGCCCTGAAAGCTCTTGCTGGATTTCTTCTCCCATTGGTAACCTCTCAAACGAACCACAAACACCTGGGCTCTGAA
Source organism: Gavia stellata (assembly GCF_030936135.1). Lineage (NCBI taxonomy): Eukaryota > Metazoa > Chordata > Aves > Gaviiformes > Gaviidae > Gavia > Gavia stellata. The sequence goes on along the minus strand of NW_026776743.1, from coordinate 32,754 downwards.
CTTGTTTAGGCTGGTAAAAATTCCAACGTTCACTTGCTCTGCTGCTGAATATGGCCAGAAATCCACACCGATATTGCGAACGTCCGGCGATTGCTCCTACACTAAAGGGGCCAGCCCTGAAAGCTCTTGCTGGTCCTCATCTCCCACTGGTAACCTCTCAAACGAACCACAAACACTTGCGCTCTGAACTTGTTTACATTGCTAAAAGTTCCAACGTTCACTTGCTCTGCTGCTGAATCTGGCCAGAAATCCACACCGATATTGCGAACGTCCGGTGATTGCTCCTACACTAAAGGGGCCAGCCCTGAAACCTGTTGCTGGTCCTCTTCTCCCACTGGTAACCTCTCAAACGAACCACAAAGACCTGGGCTGTGAACTTATTTAGATTGCTGAAAGTTCCAACGTTCACTTGCTCTGCTGCTCAATCTGGCCAGAACTCCACACCGATATTGCGAACGTCCGGCGATTGCTCCTACACTAAAGGGGCCAGCCCTGAAAGCTCTTGCTGGTCCTCATCTCCCACTGGTAACCTCTCAAACGAAGCACAAACACTTGGCCTCTGAACTTCTTTAAACACTTAAAGGTCCAAACGTCTCATCGCTTCCTCTCGCTAATTCACGTCAGAGCTCGAGAGTGAAATTGCGAACGTCCAGCGATTGCTCCTACACTAAAGGGTCCAGCCCTGAAAGCTGTTGCCGGTCCTCATCTCCCACTGGTAACCTCTCAAACGAACCACAAAGACCTGGGCTCTGAACTTGTTTAGGCTGGTAAAAGTTCCAACGTTCACTTGCTCTGCTGCTGAATCTGGCCAGAACTCCACACCGATATTGCGAACGTCCAGTAATTGCTCCTACACTAACGGGGCCAGCGCTGAAAGCTGTTGCTGATCTTCTTCTCCCACTGGCAACCTCTCAAACGAACCACAAACACTTGGGCTCGAAACTTATTTAGATTGCTGAGAGTTCCAACGTTCACTTGATCTGCTGCTGAATCTGGCCAGAAATCCACACCGATATTGCGAACGTCCGGCGATTGCTCGTACATCAAAGGGGCCAGCCCTGAAACCTGTTGCTGGGCCTCTTCTCCCACTGGTAACCTCTCAAACGAACCACAAACACCTGGGCTCTGAACTTGTTTACGCTGGTAAAAGTTCCAACGTTCACTTGCTCTGCTGCTGAATCTGGCCAGAATTCCACACCGATATTGCGAACGTCCAGCGATTGCTCCTACACTAAAGGTGCCAGCCCTGAAACCTGTTGCTGGTCCTCATCTCCCACTGCTAAACTCTCAAACGTACCACAAACACCTGGGCTCTGAACTTGTTTAGGCTGGTAAAAGTTCCAACGTTCACTTGCTCTGCTGCTTAATCTGGCCAGAACTCCACACCGATATTGCCAACGTCCGGCGATTGCTCCTACACTAAAGGGGCCAGCCCTGAAACCTGTTGCTGGTCCTCTTCTCCCACTGGTAACCTCTCAAACGAACCACAAACACTTGGGTTCGGAACTTACTTAGGTTGCTGAAAGTTCCAACGTTCACTTGCTCTGCTGCTGAATCTGGCCAGAAATCCACACCCATATTGCCAACGTCCGGCGATTGCTCCTACACTAAAGGGGCCAGCCCTGAAACCTGTTGCTGGTCCTCTTCTCCCACTGGCAACCTCTCAAACGAACCACAAACACCTGGGCTCGAAACTTGTTTACGCTGGTAAAAGTTCCAACGTTCACTTGCTCTGCTGCTGAATCTGGCCAGAACTCCACACCGATATTGCGAACGTCCGGCGATTGCTACTACACTAAAGGTGCCAGCACTGAAAGCTCTTGCTGGTCCTCATCTCCCACTGGTAACCTCTCAAACGTACCACAAACACCTGGGCTGTGAACTTGTTTAGGCTGGTAAAAGTTCCAACGTTCACTTGCTCTGCTGCTGAATCTGGCCAGAACTCCACACCGATATTGCGAACGTCCGGCGATTGCTCCTACACTAAAGGGGCCAGCCCTGAAAGCTGTTGCCGTTCCTCATCTCCCACTGGCAACCTCTCAAACGAACCACAAACACTTGGGTTCGGAACTTACTTAGGTTGCTGAAAGTTCCAACGTTCACTTGCTCTGCTGCTGAATCTGGCCAGAAATCCACACCGATATTGCGAACGTCCGGCGATTGCTCCTACACTAAAGGGGCCAGCCCTGAAAGCTCTTGCTGGTCCTCATCTCCCACTGGTAACCTCTCAAACGAAGCACAAACACTTGGCCTCTGAACTTCTTTAAACACTTAAAGGTCCAAACGTCTCATCGCTTCCTCTCACTAATTCACGTCAGAGATCGAGAGTGAAATTGCGAACGTCCAGCGATTTCTCCTACACTAAAGGGGCCAGCCCTGAAAGCTGTTGCCGGTCCTCATCTCCCACTGGTAACCTCTCAAACGAACCACAAAGACCTGGGCTCTGAACTTGTTTAGGCTGGTAAAAGTTCCAACGTTCACTTGATCTGCTGCTGAATCTGGCCAGAAATCCACACCGATATTGCGAACGTCCGGCGATTGCTCGTACATCAAAGGGGCCAGCCCTGAAACCTCTTGCTGGGCCTCTTCTCCCACTGGTAACCTCTCAAACGAACCACAAACACCTGGGCTCTGAACTTGTTTACGCTGGTAAAAGTTCCAACGTTCACTTGCTCTGCTGCTGAATCTGGCCAGAACTCCACACCGATATTGCGAACGTCCGGCGATTGCTACTACACTAAAGGTGCCAGCACTGAAAGCTCTTGCTGGTCCTCATCTCCCACTGGTAACCTCTCAAACGTACCACAAACACCTGGGCTGTGAACTTGTTTAGGCTGGTAAAAGTTCCAACGTTCACTTGCTCTGCTGCTGAATCTGGCCAGAACTCCACACCGATATTGCGAACGTCCGGCGATTGCTCCTACACTAAAGGGGCCAGCCCTGAAAGCTCTTGCTGGTCCTCATCTCCCACTGGTAACCTCTCAAACGAACCACAAACACTTGGGCTCGGAACTTATTTAGATTGCTGAAAGTTCCAACGTTCACTTCCTCTGCTGCTGAATCTGGCCAGAACTCCACACCGATATTGCGAACGTCCGGCGATTGCTCCTACACTAAAGGGGCCAGCCCTGAAAGCTCTTGCTGGTCCTCATCTCCCACTGGTAACCTCTCAAACGAACCACAAACACTTGGGCTCGAAACTTATTTAGATTGCTGAAAGTTCCAACGTTCACTTGCTCTGCTGCTGAATCTGGCCAGAACTCCACACCGATATTGCGAACATCCAGCGATTGCTCCTACACTAAAGGTGCCAGCCCTGAAACCTGTTGCTGGTCCTCTTCTCCCACTGCTAAACTCTCAAACGTACCACAAACACCTGGGCTCTGAACTTGTTTAGGCTGGTAAAAGTTCCAACGTTCACTTGCTCTGCTGCTGAATCTGGCTAGAACTCCACACCGATATTGCCAACGTCCGGCGATTGCTCCTACACTAAAGGGGCCAGCCCTGAAACCTGTTGCTGGTCCTCTTCTCCCACTGGTAACCTCTCAAACGAACCACAAACACTTGGGCTCGGAACTTATTTATATTACTGAAAGTTCCAACGTTCACTTGCTCTGCTGCTGAATATGGCCAGAAATCCACACCGATATTGCGAACGTCCGGCAATTGCTCCTACACTAAAGGGGCCAGCCCTGAAACCTGTTCCTGGTCCTCTTCTCCCACTGGCAACCTCTCAAACGAACCACAAAAACTTGGGCTCGGAATTTACTTAGATTGCTGAAAGTTCCAACGTTCACTTGCTCTGCTGCTGAATCTGGCCAGAAATCCACACCGATATTGCGAACGTCCGGTGATTGCTCCTACACTAAAGGGGCCAGCCCTGAAACCTGTTGCTGGTCCTCTTCTCCCACTGGTAACCTCTCAAACGAACCACAAACACTTGGCCTCTGAACTTATTTAGATTGCTGAAAGTTCCAACGTTCACTTGCTCTGCTGCTCAATCTGGCCAGAACTCCACACCGATATTGCGAACGTCCGGCGATTGCTCCTACACTAAAGGGGCCAGCCCTGAAAGCTCTTGCTGGTCCTCATCTCCCACTGGTAACCTCTCAAACGAAGCACAAACACTTGGCCTCTGAACTTCTTTAAACACTTAAAGGTCCAAACGTCTCATCGCTTCCTCTCGCTAATTCACGTCAGAGCTCGAGAGTGAAATTGCGAACGTCCAGCGATTGCTCCTACACTAAAGGGTCCAGCCCTGAAAGCTGTTGCCGGTCCTCATCTCCCACTGGTAACCTCTCAAACGAACCACAAAGACCTGGGCTCTGAACTTGTTTAGGCTGGTAAAAGTTCCAACGTTCACTTGCTCTGCTGCTGAATCTGGCCAGAACTCCACACCGATATTGCGAACGTCCAGTAATTGCTCCTACACTAACGGGGCCAGCGCTGAAAGCTGTTGCTGATCTTCTTCTCCCACTGGCAACCTCTCAAACGAACCACAAACACTTGGGCTCGAAACTTATTTAGATTGCTGAGAGTTCCAACGTTCACTTGATCTGCTGCTGAATCTGGCCAGAAATCCACACCGATATTGCGAACGTCCGGCGATTGCTCGTACATCAAAGGGGCCAGCCCTGAAACCTGTTGCTGGGCCTCTTCTCCCACTGGTAACCTCTCAAACGAACCACAAACACCTGGGCTCTGAACTTGTTTACGCTGGTAAAAGTTCCAACGTTCACTTGCTCTGCTGCTGAATCTGGCCAGAATTCCACACCGATACTGCGAACGTCCGGCGATTGCTACTACAGTAAAGGTGCCAGCACTGAAAGCTCTTGCTGGTCCTCATCTCCCACTGGTAACCTCTCAAACGTACCACAAACACCTGGGCTGTGAACTTGTTTAGGCTGGTAAAAGTTCCAACGTTCACTTGCTCTGCTGCTGAATCTGGCCAGAACTCCACACCGATATTGCGAACGTCCGGCGATTGCTCCTACACTAAAGGTGCCAGCCCTGAAAGCTGTTGCCGTTCCTCATCTCCCACTGGCAACCTCTCAAATGAACCACAAGCACTTGGGCTCGGAACTTGTTTACATTGCTGAAAGTACCAACGTTCACTTGCTCTGCTGCTGAATCTGGCCAGAACTCCACACCGATATTGCGAACGTCCAGCGATTGCTCCTACACTAAAGGTGCCAGCCCTGAAACCTGTTGCTGGTCCTCATCTCCCACTGCTAAACTCTCAAACGTACCACAAACACCTGGGCTCTGAACTTGTTTAGGCTGGTAAAAGTTCCAACGTTCACTTGCTCTGCTGCTTAATCTGGCCAGAACTCCACACCGATATTGCCAACGTCCGGCGATTGCTCCTACACTAAAGGGGCCAGCCCTGAAACCTGTTGCTGGTCCTCTTCTCCCACTGGTAACCTCTCAAACGAACCACAAACACTTGGGTTCGGAACTTACTTAGGTTGCTGAAAGTTCCAACGTTCACTTGCTCTGCTGCTGAATCTGGCCAGAAATCCACACCCATATTGCCAACGTCCGGCGATTGCTCCTACACTAAAGGGGCCAGCCCTGAAACCTGTTGCTGGTCCTCTTCTCCCACTGGCAACCTCTCAAACGAACCACAAACACCTGGGCTCGAAACTTGTTTACGCTGGTAAAAGTTCCAACGTTCACTTGCTCTGCTGCTGAATCTGGCCAGAACTCCACACCGATATTGCGAACGTCCGGCGATTGCTACTACACTAAAGGTGCCAGCACTGAAAGCTCTTGCTGGTCCTCATCTCCCACTGGTAACCTCTCAAACGTACCACAAACACCTGGGCTGTGAACTTGTTTAGGCTGGTAAAAGTTCCAACGTTCACTTGCTCTGCTGCTGAATCTGGCCAGAACTCCACACCGATATTGCGAACGTCCGGCGATTGCTCCTACACTAAAGGGGCCAGCCCTGAAAGCTCTTGCTGGTCCTCATCTCCCACTGGTAACCTCTCAAACGAACCACAAACACTTGGGCTCGGAACTTATTTAGATTGCTGAAAGTTCCAACGTTCACTTCCTCTGCTGCTGAATCTGGCCAGAACTCCACACCGATATTGCGAACGTCCGGCGATTGCTCCTACACTAAAGGGGCCAGCCCTGAAAGCTCTTGCTGGTCCTCATCTCCCACTGGTAACCTCTCAAACGAACCACAAACACTTGGGCTCGAAACTTATTTAGATTGCTGAAAGTTCCAACGTTCACTTGCTCTGCTGCTGAATCTGGCCAGAACTCCACACCGATATTGCGAACATCCAGCGATTGCTCCTACACTAAAGGTGCCAGCCCTGAAACCTGTTGCTGGTCCTCTTCTCCCACTGCTAAACTCTCAAACGTACCACAAACACCTGGGCTCTGAACTTGTTTAGGCTGGTAAAAGTTCCAACGTTCACTTGCTCTGCTGCTGAATCTGGCTAGAACTCCACACCGATATTGCCAACGTCCGGCGATTGCTCCTACACTAAAGGGGCCAGCCCTGAAACCTGTTGCTGGTCCTCTTCTCCCACTGGTAACCTCTCAAACGAACCACAAACACTTGGGCTCGGAACTTATTTATATTACTGAAAGTTCCAACGTTCACTTGCTCTGCTGCTGAATATGGCCAGAAATCCACACCGATATTGCGAACGTCCGGCAATTGCTCCTACACTAAAGGGGCCAGCCCTGAAACCTGTTCCTGGTCCTCTTCTCCCACTGGCAACCTCTCAAACGAACCACAAACACTTGGGCTCGGAATTTACTTAGATTGCTGAAAGTTCCAACGTTCACTTGCTCTGCTGCTGAATCTGGCCAGAAATCCACACCGATATTGCGAACGTCCGGTGATTGCTCCTACACTAAAGGGGCCAGCCCTGAAACCTGTTGCTGGTCCTCTTCTCCCACTGGTAACCTCTCAAACGAACCACAAACACTTGGCCTCTGAACTTATTTAGATTGCTGAAAGTTCCAACGTTCACTTGCTCTGCTGCTCAATCTGGCCAGAACTCCACACCGATATTGCGAACGTCCGGCGATTGCTCCTACACTAAAGGGGCCAGCCCTGAAAGCTCTTGCTGGTCCTCATCTCCCACTGGTAACCTCTCAAACGAAGCACAAACACTTGGCCTCTGAACTTCTTTAAACACTTAAAGGTCCAAACGTCTCATCGCTTCCTCTCGCTAATTCACGTCAGAGCTCGAGAGTGAAATTGCGAACGTCCAGCGATTGCTCCTACACTAAAGGGTCCAGCCCTGAAAGCTGTTGCCGGTCCTCATCTCCCACTGGTAACCTCTCAAACGAACCACAAAGACCTGGGCTCTGAACTTGTTTAGGCTGGTAAAAGTTCCAACGTTCACTTGCTCTGCTGCTGAATCTGGCCAGAACTCCACACCGATATTGCGAACGTCCAGTAATTGCTCCTACACTAACGGGGCCAGCGCTGAAAGCTGTTGCTGATCTTCTTCTCCCACTGGCAACCTCTCAAACGAACCACAAACACTTGGGCTCGAAACTTATTTAGATTGCTGAGAGTTCCAACGTTCACTTGATCTGCTGCTGAATCTGGCCAGAAATCCACACCGATATTGCGAACGTCCGGCGATTGCTCGTACATCAAAGGGGCCAGCCCTGAAACCTGTTGCTGGGCCTCTTCTCCCACTGGTAACCTCTCAAACGAACCACAAACACCTGGGCTCTGAACTTGTTTACGCTGGTAAAAGTTCCAACGTTCACTTGCTCTGCTGCTGAATCTGGCCAGAATTCCACACCGATACTGCGAACGTCCGGCGATTGCTACTACAGTAAAGGTGCCAGCACTGAAAGCTCTTGCTGGTCCTCATCTCCCACTGGTAACCTCTCAAACGTACCACAAACACCTGGGCTGTGAACTTGTTTAGGCTGGTAAAAGTTCCAACGTTCACTTGCTCTGCTGCTGAATCTGGCCAGAACTCCACACCGATATTGCGAACGTCCGGCGATTGCTCCTACACTAAAGGTGCCAGCCCTGAAAGCTGTTGCCGTTCCTCATCTCCCACTGGCAACCTCTCAAATGAACCACAAGCACTTGGGCTCGGAACTTGTTTACATTGCTGAAAGTACCAACGTTCACTTGCTCTGCTGCTGAATCTGGCCAGAACTCCACACCGATATTGCGAACGTCCAGCGATTGCTCCTACACTAAAGGTGCCAGCCCTGAAACCTGTTGCTGGTCCTCATCTCCCACTGCTAAACTCTCAAACGTACCACAAACACCTGGGCTCTGAACTTGTTTAGGCTGGTAAAAGTTCCAACGTTCACTTGCTCTGCTGCTTAATCTGGCCAGAACTCCACACCGATATTGCCAACGTCCGGCGATTGCTCCTACACTAAAGGGGCCAGCCCTGAAACCTGTTGCTGGTCCTCTTCTCCCACTGGTAACCTCTCAAACGAACCACAAACACTTGGGTTCGGAACTTACTTAGGTTGCTGAAAGTTCCAACGTTCACTTGCTCTGCTGCTGAATCTGGCCAGAAATCCACACCCATATTGCCAACGTCCGGCGATTGCTCCTACACTAAAGGGGCCAGCCCTGAAACCTGTTGCTGGTCCTCTTCTCCCACTGGCAACCTCTCAAACGAACCACAAACACCTGGGCTCGAAACTTGTTTACGCTGGTAAAAGTTCCAACGTTCACTTGCTCTGCTGCTGAATCTGGCCAGAACTCCACACCGATATTGCGAACGTCCGGCGATTGCTACTACACTAAAGGTGCCAGCACTGAAAGCTCTTGCTGGTCCTCATCTCCCACTGGTAACCTCTCAAACGTACCACAAACACCTGGGCTGTGAACTTGTTTAGGCTGGTAAAAGTTCCAACGTTCACTTGCTCTGCTGCTGAATCTGGCCAGAACTCCACACCGATATTGCGAACGTCCGGCGATTGCTCCTACACTAAAGGGGCCAGCCCTGAAAGCTGTTGCCGTTCCTCATCTCCCACTGGCAACCTCTCAAACGAACCACAAACACTTGGGTTCGGAACTTACTTAGGTTGCTGAAAGTTCCAACGTTCACTTGCTCTGCTGCTGAATCTGGCCAGAAATCCACACCGATATTGCGAACGTCCGGCGATTGCTCCTACACTAAAGGGGCCAGCCCTGAAAGCTCTTGCTGGTCCTCATCTCCCACTGGTAACCTCTCAAACGAAGCACAAACACTTGGCCTCTGAACTTCTTTAAACACTTAAAGGTCCAAACGTCTCATCGCTTCCTCTCACTAATTCACGTCAGAGATCGAGAGTGAAATTGCGAACGTCCAGCGATTTCTCCTACACTAAAGGGGCCAGCCCTGAAAGCTGTTGCCGGTCCTCATCTCCCACTGGTAACCTCTCAAACGAACCACAAAGACCTGGGCTCTGAACTTGTTTAGGCTGGTAAAAGTTCCAACGTTCACTTGATCTGCTGCTGAATCTGGCCAGAAATCCACACCGATATTGCGAACGTCCGGCGATTGCTCGTACATCAAAGGGGCCAGCCCTGAAACCTCTTGCTGGGCCTCTTCTCCCACTGGTAACCTCTCAAACGAACCACAAACACCTGGGCTCTGAACTTGTTTACGCTGGTAAAAGTTCCAACGTTCACTTGCTCTGCTGCTGAATCTGGCCAGAACTCCACACCGATATTGCGAACGTCCGGCGATTGCTACTACACTAAAGGTGCCAGCACTGAAAGCTCTTGCTGGTCCTCATCTCCCACTGGTAACCTCTCAAACGTACCACAAACACCTGGGCTGTGAACTTGTTTAGGCTGGTAAAAGTTCCAACGTTCACTTGCTCTGCTGCTGAATCTGGCCAGAACTCCACACCGATATTGCGAACGTCCGGCGATTGCTCCTACACTAAAGGGGCCAGCCCTGAAAGCTCTTGCTGGTCCTCATCTCCCACTGGTAACCTCTCAAACGAACCACAAACACTTGGGCTCGGAACTTATTTAGATTGCTGAAAGTTCCAACGTTCACTTCCTCTGCTGCTGAATCTGGCCAGAACTCCACACCGATATTGCGAACGTCCGGCGATTGCTCCTACACTAAAGGGGCCAGCCCTGAAAGCTCTTGCTGGTCCTCATCTCCCACTGGTAACCTCTCAAACGAAGCACAAACACTTGGCCTCTGAACTTCTTTAAACACTTAAAGGTCCAAACGTCTCATCGCTTCCTCTCGCTAATTCACGTCAGAGTTCGAGAGTGAAATTGCGAACGTCCAGCGATTGCTCCTACACTAAAGGGTCCAGCCCTGAAAGCTGTTGCCGGTCCTCATCTCCCACTGGTAACCTCTCAAACGAACCACAAAGACCTGGGCTGTGAACTTGTTTAGGCTGGTAAAAGTTCCAACGTTCACTTGCTCTGCTGCTGAATCTGGCCAGAAATCCACACCAATATTGCGAACGTCCAGTAATTGCTCCTACACTAACGGAGCCAGCACTGAAAGCTGTTGCTGGTCTTCTTCTCCCACTGGCAACCTCTCAAACGAACCACAAACACTTGGGCTCGAAACTTATTTAGATTGCTGAAAGTTCCAACGTTCACTTGCTCTGCTGCTGAATCTGGCCAGAACTCCACACCGATATTGCGAACATCCAGCGATTGCTCCTACACTAAAGGTGCCAGCCCTGAAACCTGTTGCTGGTCCTCTTCTCCCACTGCTAAACTCTCAAACGTACCACAAACACCTGGGCTCTGAACTTGTTTAGGCTGGTAAAAGTTCCAACGTTCACTTGCTCTGCTGCTGAATCTGGCTAGAACTCCACACCGATATTGCCAACGTCCGGCGATTGCTCCTACACTAAAGGGGCCAGCCCTGAAACCTGTTGCTGGTCCTCTTCTCCCACTGGTAACCTCTCAAACGAACCACAAACACTTGGGTTCGGAACTTTCTTAGATTGCTGAAAGTTCCAACGTTCACTTGCTCTGCTGCTGAATCTGGCCAGAAATCCACACCGATATTGCGAACGTCCGGCGATTGCTCCTACACTAAAGGGGCCAGCCCTGAAAGCTCTTGCTGGTCCTCATCTCCCACTGGTAACCTCTCAAACGAACCACAAACACTTGGGCTCGGAACTTACTTAGATTGCTGAAAGTTCCAACGTTCACTTGCTCTGCTGCTGAATCTGGCCAGAACTCCACACCGATATTGCGAACGTCCGGCGATTGCTCCTACACTAAAGGGGCCAGCCCTGAAAGCTCTTGCTGGATTTCTTCTCCCACTGGTAACCTCTCAAACGAACCACAAACACCTGGGCTCTGAACTTGTTTAGGCTGGTAAAAATTCCAACGTTCACTTGCTCTGCTGCTGAATATGGCCAGAACTCCACACCGATATTGCGAACGTCCGGCGATTGCTCCTACACTAAAGGGGCCAGCCCTGAAAGCTCTTGCTGGTCCTCATCTCCCACTGGTAACCTCTCAAACGAACCACAAACACTTGCGCTCTGAACTTGTTTACATTGCTAAAAGTTCCAACGTTCACTTGCTCTGCTGCTCAATCTGGCCAGAAATCCACACCGATATTGCGGAAGTCCGGCGATTGCTCCTACACTAAAGGGGCCAGCCCTGAAAGCTCTTGCTGGTCCTCATCTCCCACTGGTAACCTCTCAAACGAACCACAAACACTTGGCCTCTGAACTTCTTTAAACACTTAAAGGTCCAAACGTCTCATCGCTTCCTCTCACTAATTCACGTCAGAGATCGAGAGTGAAATTGCGAACGTCCAGCGATTGCTCCTACACTAAAGGGTCCAGCCCTGAAAGCTGTTGCCGGTCCTCATCTCCCACTGGTAACCTCTCAAACGAACCACAAAGACCTGGGCTGTGAACTTGTTTAGGCTGGTAAAAGTTCCAACGTTCACTTGCTCTGCTGCTGAATCTGGCCAGAACTCCACACCGATATTGCGAACGTCCAGTAATTGCTCCTACACTAACGGGGCCAGCGCTGAAAGCTGTTGCTGGTCTTCTTCTCCCACTGGCAACCTCTCAAACGAACCACAAACACTTGGGCTCGAAAATTATTTAGATTGCTGAAAGTTCCAACGTTCACTTGATCAGCTGCTGAATCTGGCCAGAAATCCACACCGATATTGCGAACGTCCAGCGATTGCTCGTACATCAAAGGGGCCAGCCCTGAAACCTGTTGCTGGTCCTCTTCTCCCACTGGTAACCTCTCAAACGAACCACAAACACCTGGGCTCTGAACTTGTTTACGCTGGTAAAAGTTCCAACGTTCACTTGCTCTGCTGCTGAATCTGGCCAGAACTCCACACCGATATTGCGAACGTCCGGCTATTGCTCCTACACTAATGGTGCCAGCACTGAAAGCTCTTGCTGGTCCTCATCTCGCACTGGTAACCTCTCAAACGAACCACAAATACCTGGGCTGTGAACTTGTTTAGGCTGGTAAAATTTCCAACGTTCACTTGCTCTGCTGCTGAATCTGGCCAGAAATCCACACCGATATTGCGAACGTCCGGCGATTGCTCCTACACTAAAGGTGCCAGCCCTGAAAGCTGTTGCCGTTCCTCATCTCCCACTGGCAACCTCTCAAACGAACCACAAACACTTGGGCTCGGAACTTACTTAGATTGCTGAAAGTTCCAACGTTCACTTGCTCTGCTGCTGAATCTGGCCAGAACTCCACACCGATATTGCGAACGTCCAGCGATTGCTCCTACACTAAAGGTGCCAGCCCTGAAACCTGTTGCTGGTCCTCTTCTCCCACTGCTAAACTCTCAAACGTACCACAAACACCTGGGCTCTGAACTTGTTTAGGCTGGTAAAAGTTCCAACGTTCACTTGCTCTGCTGCTGAATCTGCCCAGAAGTCCACACCGATATTGCGAACGTCCGGTGATTGCTACTACACTAAAGGGGCCAGCCCTGAAAGCTCTTGCTGGTACTCATCTCCCACTGGCACCCTCTCAAACGAACCACAAACACTTGGGCTCGGAACTTGTTTACATTGCTAAAAGTTCCAACGTTCACTTGCTCTGCTGCTGAATCTGGCCAGAACTCCACACCGATATTGCGAACGTCCAGCGATTGCTCCTACACTAAAGGTGCCAGCCCTGAAACCTGTTGCTTGTCCTCTTCTCCCACTGCTAAACTCTCAAACGTACCACAAACACCTGGGCTCTGAACTTGTTTAGGCTGGTAAAAGTTCCAACGTTCACTTGCTCTGCTGCTGAATCTGGCTAGAACTCCACACCGATATTGCCAACGTCCGGCGATTGCTCCTACACTAAAGGGGCCAGCCCTGAAACCTGTTGCTGGTCCTCTTCTCCCACTGGTAACCTCTCAAACGAACCACAAACACTTGGGTTCGGAACTTACTTAGGTTGCTGAAAGTTCCAACGTTCACTTGCTCTGCTGCTGAATCTGGCCAGAAATCCACACCGATATTGCGAACGTCCGGCGATTGCTCCTACACTAAAGGGGCCAGCCCTGAAAGCTCTTGCTGGTCCTCATCTCCCACTGGTAACCTCTCAAACGAACCACAAACACTTGGGCTCGGAACTTACTTAGCTTGCTAAAAGTTCCAACGTTCACTTGCTCTGCTGCTGAATCTGGCCAGAAATCCACACCGATACTGCGAACGTCCAGTAATTGCTCCTACACTAAAGGGGCCAGCACTGAAAGCTCTTGCTGGATTTCTTCTCCCACTGCTAACCTCTCAAACGAACCACAAACACCTGGGCTCTGAACTTGTTTAGGCTGGTAAAAGTTCCAACGTTCACTTGCTCTGCTGCTGAATATGGCCAGAACTCCACACCGATATTGCGAACGTCCGGCGATTGCTCCTACACTAAAGGGGCCAGCCCTGAAAGCTCTTGCTGGTCCTCATCTCCCACTGGTAACCTCTCAAACGAACCACAAACACTTGGGCTCGGAACTTGTTTACATTGCTAAAAGTTCCAACGTTCACTTGCTCTGCTGCTGAATCTGGCCAGAACTCCACACCGATATTGCGAACGTCCGGTGATTGCTCCTACACTAAAGGTGCCAGCCCTGAAACCTGTTGCTGGTCCTCTTCTCCACTGTAACCTCTCAAACTAACCACAAACACTTGGGCTCGGAACTTATTTAGATTGCTGAAAGTTCCAACGTTCACTTGCTCTGCTGCTGAATCTGGCCAGAACTCCACACCGATATTGCGAACGTCCGGCGATTGGTCCTACACTAAAGGGGCCAGCCCTGAAAGCTCTTGCTGGTCCTCATCTCCCACTGGTAACCTCTCAAACGAACCACAAACACTTTGCCTCTGAACTTCTTTAAACACTTAAAGGTCAAACGTCTCATCGCTTCCTCTCGCTAATTCACGTCAGAGCTCGAGAGTGAAATTGCGAACGTCCAGCGATTGCTCCTACACTAAAGGGTCCAGCCCTGAAAGCTGTTGCCGGTCCTCATCTCCCACTGGTAACCTCTCAAACGAACCACAAAGACCTGGGCTGTGAACTTGTTTAGGCTGGTAAAAGTTCCAACGTTCACTTGCTCTGCTGCTGAATCTGGCCAGAACTCCACACCGATATTGCGAACGTCCAGTAATTGCTCCTACACTAACGGGGCCAGCACTGAAAGCTGTTGCTGGTCTTCTTCTCCCACTGGCAACCTCTCAAACGAACCACAAACACTTGGGCTCGAAACTTATTTAGATTGCTGAGAGTTCCAACGTTCACTTGATCTGCTGCTGAATCTGGCCAGAAATCCACACCGATTTTGCGAACGTCCGGCGATTGCTCCTACACTAAAGGGGCCAGCCCTGAAACCTGTTGCTGGCCTCTTCTCCCACTGGTAACCTCTCAAACGAACCACAAACACCTGGGCTCTGAACTTGTTTACGCTGGTAAAAGTTCCAACGTTCACTTGCTCTGCTGCTCAATCTGGCCAGAACTCCACACCGATATTGCGAACGTCCGGCGATTGCTACTACAGTAAAGGTGCCAGCACTGAAAGCTCTTGCTGGTCCTCATCTCCCACTGGTAACCTCTCAAACGTACCACAAACACCTGGGCTGTGAACTTGTTTAGGCTGGTAAAAGTTCCAACGTTCACTTGCTCTGCTGCTGAATCTGGCCAGAACTCCACACCGATATTGCGAACGTCCGGCGATTGCTCCTACACTAAAGGTGCCAGCCCTGAAAGCTGTTGCCGTTCCTCATCTCCCACTGGCAACCTCTCAAACGAACCACAAACACTTGGGCTCGGAACTTGTTTAGATTGCTGAAAGTACCAACGTTCACTTGCTCTGCTGCTGAATCTGGCCAGAACTCCACACCGATATTGCCAACGTCCGGCGATTGCTCCTACACTAAAGGGGCCAGCCCTGAAAGCTCTTGCTGGATTTCTTCTCCCACTGGTAACCTCTCAAACGAACCACAAAGACCTGGGCTCTGAACTTGTTTACGCTGGTAAAAGTTCCAACGTTCACTTGCTCTGCTGCTGAATCTGGCCAGAACTCCACACCGATATTGCGAACGTCCGGCGATTGCTCCTACACTAAAGGGGCCAGCCCTGAAAGCTCTTGCTGGTCCTCATCTCCCACTGGTAACCTCTCAAACGAACCACAAACACTTGGCTCGGAACTTATTTAGATTGCTGAAAGTTCCAACGTTCACTTCCTCTGCTGCTGAATCTGGCCAGAACTCCACACCGATATTGCGAACGTCCGGCGATTGCTCCTACACTAAAGGGGCCAGCCCTGAAAGCTCTTGCTGGTCCTCATCTCCCACTGGTAACCTCTCAAACGAAGCACAAACACTTGGCCTCTGAACTTCTTTAAACACTTAAAGGTCCAAACGTCTCATCGCTTCCTCTCGCTAATTCACGTCAGAGTTCGAGAGTGAAATTGCGAACGTCCAGCGATTGCTCCTACACTAAAGGGTCCAGCCCTGAAAGCTGTTGCCGGTCCTCATCTCCCACTGGTAACCTCTCAAACGAACCACAAAGACCTGGGCTGTGAACTTGTTTAGGCTGGTAAAAGTTCCAACGTTCACTTGCTCTGCTGCTGAATCTGGCCAGAAATCCACACCAATATTGCGAACGTCCAGTAATTGCTCCTACACTAACGGAGCCAGCACTGAAAGCTGTTGCTGGTCTTCTTCTCCCACTGGCAACCTCTCAAACGAACCACAAACACTTGGGCTCGAAACTTATTTAGATTGCTGAAAGTTCCAACGTTCACTTGCTCTGCTGCTGAATCTGGCCAGAACTCCACACCGATATTGCGAACATCCAGCGATTGCTCCTACACTAAAGGTGCCAGCCCTGAAACCTGTTGCTGGTCCTCTTCTCCCACTGCTAAACTCTCAAACGTACCACAAACACCTGGGCTCTGAACTTGTTTAGGCTGGTAAAAGTTCCAACGTTCACTTGCTCTGCTGCTGAATCTGGCTAGAACTCCACACCGATATTGCCAACGTCCGGCGATTGCTCCTACACTAAAGGGGCCAGCCCTGAAACCTGTTGCTGGTCCTCTTCTCCCACTGGTAACCTCTCAAACGAACCACAAACACTTGGGTTCGGAACTTTCTTAGATTGCTGAAAGTTCCAACGTTCACTTGCTCTGCTGCTGAATCTGGCCAGAAATCCACACCGATATTGCGAACGTCCGGCGATTGCTCCTACACTAAAGGGGCCAGCCCTGAAAGCTCTTGCTGGTCCTCATCTCCCACTGGTAACCTCTCAAACGAACCACAAACACTTGGGCTCGGAACTTACTTAGATTGCTGAAAGTTCCAACGTTCACTTGCTCTGCTGCTGAATCTGGCCAGAACTCCACACCGATATTGCGAACGTCCGGCGATTGCTCCTACACTAAAGGGGCCAGCCCTGAAAGCTCTTGCTGGTCCTCATCTCCCACTGGTAACCTCTCAAACGAAGCACAAACACTTGGCCTCTGAACTTCTTTAAACACTTAAAGGTCCAAACGTCTCATCGCTTCCTCTCGCTAATTCACGTCAGAGTTCGAGAGTGAAATTGCGAACGTCAAGCGATTGCTCCTACACTAAAGGGTCCAGCCCTGAAAGCTGTTGCCGGTCCTCATCTCCCACTGGTAACCTCTCAAACGAACCACAAAGACCTGGGCTGTGAACTTGTTTAGGCTGGTAAAAGTTCCAACGTTCACTTGCTCTGCTGCTGAATCTGGCCAGAAATCCACACCAATATTGCGAACGTCCAGTAATTGCTCCTACACTAACGGAGCCAGCACTGAAAGCTGTTGCTGGTCTTCTTCTCCCACTGGCAACCTCTCAAACGAACCACAAACACTTGGGCTCGAAACTTATTTAGATTGCTGAAAGTTCCAACGTTCACTTGCTCTGCTGCTGAATCTGGCCAGAACTCCACACCGATATTGCGAACGTCCGGCGATTGCTCCTACACTAAAGGGGCCAGCCCTGAAAGCTCTTGCTGGTCCTCATCTCCCACTGGTAACCTCTCAAACGAACCACAAACACTTGGGCTCGGAACTTACTTAGATTGCTGAAAGTTCCAACGTTCACTTGCTCTGCTGCTGAATCTGGCCAGAACTCCACACCGATATTGCGAACGTCCGGCGATTGCTCCTACACTAAAGGGGCCAGCCCTGAAAGCTCTTGCTGGATTTCTTCTCCCACTGGTAACCTCTCAAACGAACCACAAACACCTGGGCTCTGAACTTGTTTAGGCTGGTAAAAATTCCAACGTTCACTTGCTCTGCTGCTGAATATGGCCAGAACTCCACACCGATATTGCGAACGTCCGGCGATTGCTCCTACACTAAAGGGGCCAGCCCTGAAAGCTCTTGCTGGTCCTCATCTCCCACTGGTAACCTCTCAAACGAACCACAAACACTTGCGCTCTGAACTTGTTTACATTGCTAAAAGTTCCAACGTTCACTTGCTCTGCTGCTCAATCTGGCCAGAAATCCACACCGATATTGCGAACGTCCGGCGATTGCTCCTACACTAAAGGGGCCAGCCCTGAAAGCTCTTGCTGGTCCTCATCTCCCACTGGTAACCTCTCAAACGAACCACAAACACTTGGCCTCTGAACTTCTTTAAACACTTAAAGGTCCAAACGTCTCATCGCTTCCTCTCACTAATTCACGTCAGAGATCGAGAGTGAAATTGCGAACGTCCAGCGATTGCTCCTACACTAAAGGGTCCAGCCCTGAAAGCTGTTGCCGGTCCTCATCTCCCACTGGTAACCTCTCAAACGAACCACAAAGACCTGGGCTGTGAACTTGTTTAGGCTGGTAAAAGTTCCAACGTTCACTTGCTCTGCTGCTGAATCTGGCCAGAACTCCACACCGATATTGCGAACGTCCAGTAATTGCTCCTACACTAACGGGGCCAGCGCTGAAAGCTGTTGCTGGTCTTCTTCTCCCACTGGCAACCTCTCAAACGAACCACAAACACTTGGGCTCGAAAATTATTTAGATTGCTGAAAGTTCCAACGTTCACTTGATCAGCTGCTGAATCTGGCCAGAAATCCACACCGATATTGCGAACGTCCAGCGATTGCTCGTACATCAAAGGGGCCAGCCCTGAAACCTGTTGCTGGTCCTCTTCTCCCACTGGTAACCTCTCAAACGAACCACAAACACCTGGGCTCTGAACTTGTTTACGCTGGTAAAAGTTCCAACGTTCACTTGCTCTGCTGCTGAATCTGGCCAGAACTCCACACCGATATTGCGAACGTCCGGCTATTGCTCCTACACTAATGGTGCCAGCACTGAAAGCTCTTGCTGGTCCTCATCTCGCACTGGTAACCTCTCAAACGAACCACAAATACCTGGGCTCTGAACTTGTTTAGGCTGGTAAAATTTCCAACGTTCACTTGCTCTGCTGCTGAATCTGGCCAGAAATCCACACCGATATTGCGAACGTCCGGCGATTGCTCCTACACTAAAGGTGCCAGCCCTGAAAGCTGTTGCCGTTCCTCATCTCCCACTGGCAACCTCTCAAACGAACCACAAACACTTGGGCTCGGAACTTACTTAGATTGCTGAAAGTTCCAACGTTCACTTGCTCTGCTGCTGAATCTGGCCAGAACTCCACACCGATATTGCGAACGTCCAGCGATTGCTCCTACACTAAAGGTGCCAGCCCTGAAACCTGTTGCTGGTCCTCTTCTCCCACTGCTAAACTCTCAAACGTACCACAAACACCTGGGCTCTGAACTTGTTTAGGCTGGTAAAAGTTCCAACGTTCACTTGCTCTGCTGCTGAATCTGCCCAGAAGTCCACACCGATATTGCGAACGTCCGGTGATTGCTACTACACTAAAGGGGCCAGCCCTGAAAGCTCTTGCTGGTACTCATCTCCCACTGGCACCCTCTCAAACGAACCACAAACACTTGGGCTCGGAACTTGTTTACATTGCTAAAAGTTCCAACGTTCACTTACTCTGCTGCTGAATCTGGCCAGAACTCCACACCGATATTGCGAACGTCCGGCGATTGCTCCTACACTAAAGGTGCCAGCCCTGAAACCTGTTGCTTGTCCTCTTCTCCCACTGCTAAACTCTCAAACGTACCACAAACACCTGGGCTCTGAACTTGTTTAGGCTGGTAAAAGTTCCAACGTTCACTTGCTCTGCTGCTGAATCTGGCTAGAACTCCACACCGATATTGCCAACGTCCGGCGATTGCTCCTACACTAAAGGGGCCAGCCCTGAAACCTGTTGCTGGTCCTCTTCTCCCACTGGTAACCTCTCAAACGAACCACAAACACTTGGGTTCGGAACTTACTTAGGTTGCTGAAAGTTCCAACGTTCACTTGCTCTGCTGCTGAATCTGGCCAGAAATCCACACCGATATTGCGAACGTCCGGCGATTGCTCCTACACTAAAGGGGCCAGCCCTGAAAGCTCTTGCTGGTCCTCATCTCCCACTGGTAACCTCTCAAACGAACCACAAACACTTGGGCTCGGAACTTACTTAGCTTGCTAAAAGTTCCAACGTTCACTTGCTCTGCTGCTGAATCTGGCCAGAAATCCACACCGATACTGCGAACGTCCAGTAATTGCTCCTACACTAAAGGGGCCAGCACTGAAAGCTCTTGCTGGATTTCTTCTCCCACTGCTAACCTCTCAAACGAACCACAAACACCTGGGCTCTGAACTTGTTTAGGCTGGTAAAAGTTCCAACGTTCACTTGCTCTGCTGCTGAATCTGGCCAGAACTCCACACCGATATTGCGAACGTCCGGCGATTGCTCCTACACTAAAGGGGCCAGCCCTGAAAGCTCTTGCTGGTCCTCATCTCCCACTGGTAACCTCTCAAACGAACCACAAACACTTGGGCTCGGAACTTGTTTACATTGCTAAAAGTTCCAACGTTCACTTGCTCTGCTGCTGAATCTGGCCAGAAATCCACACCGATATTGCGAACGTCCGGCGATTGTTCCTACACTAAAGGGGCCAGCCCTGAAAGCTCTTGCTGGTCCTCATCTCCCACTGGTAACCTCTCAAACGAACCACAAACACTTGGGCTCGGAACTTGTTTACATTGCTAAAAGTTCCAACGTTCACTTGCTCTGCTGCTGAATCTGGCCAGAACTCCACACCGATATTGCGAACGTCCGGTGATTGCTCCTACACTAAAGGTGCCAGCCCTGAAACCTGTTGCTGGTCCTCTTCTCCCACTGGTAACCTCTCAAACTAACCACAAACACTTGGGCTCGGAACTTATTTAGATTGCTGAAAGTTCCAACGTTCACTTGCTCTGCTGCTGAATCTGGCCAGAACTCCACACCGATATTGCGAACGTCCGGCGATTGGTCCTACACTAAAGGGGCCAGCCCTGAAAGCTCTTGCTGGTCCTCATCTCCCACTGGTAACCTCTCAAACGAACCACAAACACTTTGCCTCTGAACTTCTTTAAACACTTAAAGGTCCAAACGTCTCATCGCTTCCTCTCGCTAATTCACGTCAGAGCTCGAGAGTGAAATTGCGAACGTCCAGCGATTGCTCCTACACTAAAGGGTCCAGCCCTGAAAGCTGTTGCCGGTCCTCATCTCCCACTGGTAACCTCTCAAACGAACCACAAAGACCTGGGCTGTGAACTTGTTTAGGCTGGTAAAAGTTCCAACGTTCACTTGCTCTGCTGCTGAATCTGGCCAGAACTCCACACCGATATTGCGAACGTCCAGTAATTGCTCCTACACTAACGGGGCCAGCACTGAAAGCTGTTGCTGGTCTTCTTCTCCCACTGGCAACCTCTCAAACGAACCACAAACACTTGGGCTCGAAACTTATTTAGATTGCTGAGAGTTCCAACGTTCACTTGATCTGCTGCTGAATCTGGCCAGAAATCCACACCGATTTTGCGAACGTCCGGCGATTGCTCCTACACTAAAGGGGCCAGCCCTGAAACCTGTTGCTGGGCCTCTTCTCCCACTGGTAACCTCTCAAACGAACCACAAACACCTGGGCTCTGAACTTGTTTACGCTGGTAAAAGTTCCAACGTTCACTTGCTCTGCTGCTCAATCTGGCCAGAACTCCACACCGATATTGCGAACGTCCGGCGATTGCTACTACAGTAAAGGTGCCAGCACTGAAAGCTCTTGCTGGTCCTCATCTCCCACTGGTAACCTCTCAAACGTACCACAAACACCTGGGCTGTGAACTTGTTTAGGCTGGTAAAAGTTCCAACGTTCACTTGCTCTGCTGCTGAATCTGGCCAGAACTCCACACCGATATTGCGAACGTCCGGCGATTGCTCCTACACTAAAGGTGCCAGCCCTGAAAGCTGTTGCCGTTCCTCATCTCCCACTGGCAACCTCTCAAACGAACCACAAACACTTGGGCTCGGAACTTGTTTAGATTGCTGAAAGTACCAACGTTCACTTGCTCTGCTGCTGAATCTGGCCAGAACTCCACACCGATATTGCCAACGTCCGGCGATTGCTCCTACACTAAAGGGGCCAGCCCTGAAAGCTCTTGCTGGATTTCTTCTCCCACTGGTAACCTCTCAAACGAACCACAAACACCTGGGCTCTGAACTTGTTTAGGCTGGTAAAAATTCCAACATTCACTTGCTCTGCTGCTGAATCTGGCTAGAACTCCACACCCATATTGCCAACGTCCGGCGATTGCTCCTACACTAAAGGGGCCAGCCCTGAAACCTGTTGCTGGTCCTCTTCTCCCACTGGCAACCTCTCAAACGAACCACAAACACCTGGGCTCGAAACTTGTTTACGCTGGTAAAAGTTCCAACGTTCACTTGCTCTGCTGCTGAATCTGGCCAGAACTCCACACCGATATTGCGAACGTCCGGCGATTGCTACTACACTAAAGGTGCCAGCACTGAAAGCTCTTGCTGGTCCTCATCTCCCACTGGTAACCTCTCAAATGTACCACAAACACCTGGGCTGTGAACTTGTTTAGGCTGGTAAAAGTTCCAACGTTCACTTGCTCTGCTGCTGAATCTGGCCAGAACTCCACACCGATATTGCGAAAGTCCAGCGATTGCTCCTACACTAAAGGTGCCAGCCCTGAAACCTGTTGCTGGTCCTCTTCTCCCTCTGCTAAACTCTCAAACGAACCACAAACACCTGGGCTCTGAACTTGTTTAGGCTGGTAAAAATTCCAACGTTCACTTGCTCTGCTGCTGAAAGTGGCTAGAACTCCACACCGATATTGCCAACGTCCGGCGATTGCTCCTACACTAAAGGGGCCAGCCCTGAAACCTGTTGCTGGTCCTCTTCTCCCACTGGTAACCTCTCAAACGAACCACAAACACTTGGGTTCGGAACTTACTTAGGTTGCTGAAAGTTCCAACGTTCACTTGCTCTGCTGCTGAATCTGGCCAGAACTCCACACCGATATTGCGAACGTCCAGCGATTGCTCCTACACTAAAGGGGCCAGCCCTGAAAGCTCTTGCTGGTCCTCATCTCCCACTGGTAACCTCTCAAACGAACCACAAACACTTGGGCTCGGAACTTACTTAGATTGCTGAAAGTTCCAACGTTCACTTGCTCTGCTGCTTAATCTGGCCAGAAATCCACACCGATATTGCGAACGTCCGGCGATTGCTCCTACACTAAAGGGGCCAGCCCTGAAAGCTGTTGCTGGTCCTCTTCTCCCACTGGTAACCTCTCAAACGAACCACAAACACTTGGGCTCGGAACTTCTTTACATTGCTGAAAGTTCCAACGTTCACTTGCTCTGCTGCTCAATCTGGCCAGAAATCCACACCGATATTGCGAACGTCCGGCGATTGCTCCTACACTAAAGGGGCCAGCCCTGAAAGCTCTTGCTGGGCCTCTTCTCCCACTGGTAACCTCTCAAACGAACCACAAACACCTGGGCTCTGAACTTGTTTACGCTGGTAAAAGTTCCAACGTTCACTTGCTCTGCTGCTGAATCTGGCCAGAACTCCACACCGATATTGCGAACGTCTGGCGATTGCTACTACACTAAAGGTGCCAGCACTGAAAGCTCTTGCTGGTCCTCATCTCCCACTGGTAACCTCTCAAACGTACCACAAACACCTGGGCTGTGAACTTGTTTAGGCTGGTAAAAGTTCCAACGTTCACTTGCTCTGCTGCTGAATCTGGCCAGAACTCCACACCGATATTGCGAACGTCCGGCGATTGCTCCTACACTAAAGGTGCCAGCCCTGAAAGCTGTTGCCGTTCCTCATCTCCCACTGGCAACCTCTCAAACGAACCACAAACACTTGGGCTCGGAACTTGTTTAGATTGCTGAAAGTACCAACGTTCACTTGCTCTGCTGCTGAATCTGGCCAGAACTCCACACCGATATTGCGAACGTCCAGCGATTGCTCCTACACTAAAGGTGCCAGCCCTGAAACCTGTTGCTGGTCCTCATCTCCCACTGCTAAACTCTCAAACGTACCACAAACACCTGGGCTCTGAACTTGTTTAGGCTGGTAAAAGTTCCAACGTTCACTTGCTCTGCTGCTCAATCTGGCCAGAACTCCACACCGATATTGCCAACGTCCGGCGATTGCTCCTACACTAAAGGGGCCAGCCCTGAAACCTGTTGCTGGTCCTCTTCTCCCACTGGTAACCTCTCAAACGAACCACAAACACTTGGGTTCGGAACTTACTTAGGTTGCTGAAAGTTCCAACGTTCACTTGCTCTGCTGCTGAATCTGGCCAGAACTCCACACCGATATTGCGAACGTCCAGCGATTGCTCCTACACTAAAGGGGCCAGCCCTGAAAGCTCTTGCTGGTCCTCATCTCCCACTGGTAACCTCTCAAACGAACCACAAACACTTGGGCTCGGAACTTACTTAGATTGCTGAAAGTTCCAACGTTCACTTGCTCTGCTGCTGAATCTGGCCAGAAATCCACACCGATATTGCGAACGTCCGGCGATTGCTCCTACACTAAAGGGGCCAGCCCTGAAAGCTGTTGCTGGTCCTCTTCTCCCACTGGTAACCTCTCAAACGAACCACAAACACTTGGGCTCGGAACTTCTTTACATTGCTGAAAGTTCCAACGTTCACTTGCTCTGCTGCTCAATCTGGCCAGAAATCCACACCGATATTGCGAACGTCCGGCGATTGCTCCTACACTAAAGGGGCCAGCCCTGAAAGCTCTTGCTGGGCCTCTTCTCCCACTGGTAACCTCTCAAACGAACCACAAACACCTGGGCTCTGAACTTGTTTACGCTGGTAAAAGTTCCAACGTTCACTTGCTCTGCTGCTGAATCTGGCCAGAACTCCACACCGATATTGCGAACGTCTGGCGATTGCTACTACACTAAAGGTGCCAGCACTGAAAGCTCTTGCTGGTCCTCATCTCCCACTGGTAACCTCTCAAACGTACCACAAACACCTGGGCTGTGAACTTGTTTAGGCTGGTAAAAGTTCCAACGTTCACTTGCTCTGCTGCTGAATCTGGCCAGAACTCCACACCGATATTGCGAACGTCCGGCGATTGCTCCTACACTAAAGGTGCCAGCCCTGAAAGCTGTTGCCGTTCCTCATCTCCCACTGGCAACCTCTCAAACGAACCACAAACACTTGGGCTCGGAACTTGTTTAGATTGCTGAAAGTACCAACGTTCACTTGCTCTGCTGCTGAATCTGGCCAGAACTCCACACCGATATTGCGAACGTCCAGCGATTGCTCCTACACTAAAGGTGCCAGCCCTGAAACCTGTTGCTGGTCCTCATCTCCCACTGCTAAACTCTCAAACGTACCACAAACACCTGGGCTCTGAACTTGTTTAGGCTGGTAAAAGTTCCAACGTTCACTTGCTCTGCTGCTGAATCTGGCCAGAACTCCACACCGATATTGCCAACGTCCGGCGATTGCTCCTACACTAAAGGGGCCAGCCCTGAAACCTGTTGCTGGTCCTCTTCTCCCACTGGTAACCTCTCAAACGAACCACAAA
The DNA here is from genome assembly GCF_030936135.1 of Gavia stellata. Taxonomy (NCBI): domain Eukaryota; kingdom Metazoa; phylum Chordata; class Aves; order Gaviiformes; family Gaviidae; genus Gavia; species Gavia stellata. Next base: position 7,370 of record NW_026776743.1, on the reverse strand, counting down.
CACTTGGGCTCGGAACTTACTTAGGTTGCTGAAAGTTCCAACGTTCACTTGCTCTGCTGCTGAATCTGGCCAGAAATCCACACCGATATTGCGAACGTCCGGCGATTGCTCCTACACTAAAGGGGCCAGCCCTGAAAGCTCTTGCTGGTCCTCATCTCACACTGGTAACCTCTCAAACGAACCACAAACACTTGGGCTCAGAACTTACTTAGATTGCTGAAAGTTCCAACGTTCAATTGCTCTGCTGCTGAATCTGGCCAGAAATCCACACCGATATTGCCAACGTCCGGCGATTGCTCCTACACTAAAGGGGCCAGCCCTGAAAGCTCTTGCTGGATTTCTTCTCCCACTGGTAACCTCTCAAACGAACCACAAACACCTGGGCTCTGAACTTGTTTAGGCTGGTAAAAATTCCAACGTTCACTTGTTCTGCTGCTGAATCTGGCCAGAACTCCACACCGATATTGCCAACGTCCGGCGATTGCTCCTACACTAAAGGGGCCAGCCCTGAAACCTGTTGCTGGTCCTCTTCTCCCACTGGCAACCTCTCAAACGAACCACAAACACCTGGGCTCGAAACTTGTTTACGCTGGTAAAAGTTCCAACGTTCACTTGCTCTGCTGCTGAATCTGGCCAGAACTCCACACCGATATTGCGAACGTCCGGCGATTGCTACTACACTAAAGGTGCCAGCACTGAAAGCTCTTCTGGTCCTCATCTCCCACTGGTAACCTCTCAAACGTACCACAAACACCTGGGCTGTGAACTTGTTTAGGCTGGTAAAAGTTCCAACGTTCACTTGCTCTGCTGCTGAATCTGGCCAGAACTCCACACCGATATTGCGAACGTCCGGCGATTGCTCCTACACTAAAGGTGCCAGCCCTGAAAGCTGTTGCCGTTCCTCATCTCCCACTGCTAACCTCTCAAACGAACCACAAACACTTGGGCTCGGAACTTACTTAGATTGCTGAAAGTTCCAACGTTCACTTGCTCTGCTGCTGAATCTGGCCAGAAATCCACACCGATATTGCGAAAGTCCAGCGATTGCTCCTACACTAAAGGTGCCAGCCCTGAAACCTGTTGCTGGTCCTCTTCTCCCACTGCTAAACTCTCAAACGAACCACAAACACCTGGGCTCTGAACTTGTTTAGGCTGGTAAAAATTCCAACGTTCACTTGCTCTGCTGCTGAAAGTGGCTAGAACTCCACACCGATATTGCCAACGTCCGGCGATTGCTCCTACACTAAAGGGGCCAGCCCTGAAACCTGTTGCTGGTCCTCTTCTCCCACTGGTAACCTCTCAAACGAACCACAAACACTTGGGTTCGGAACTTACTTAGGTTGCTGAAAGTTCCAACGTTCACTTGCTCTGCTGCTGAATCTGGCCAGAAATCCACACCGATATTGCGGAAGTCCGGCGATTGCTCCTACACTAAAGGGGCCAGCCCTGAAAGCTCTTGCTGGTCCTCATCTCCCACTGGTAACCTCTCAAACGAAGCACAAACACTTGGCCTCTGAACTTCTTTAAACACTTAAAGGTCCAAACGTCTCATCGCTTCCTCTCGCTAATTCACGTCAGAGCTCGAGAGTGAAATTGCGAACATCCAGCGATTGCTCCTACACTAAAGGGTCCAGCCCTGAAAGCTGTTGCCGGTCCTCATCTCCCACTGGTAACCTCTCAAACGAACCACAAAGACCTGGGCTCTGAACTTGTTTAGGCTGGTAAAAGTTCCAACGTTCACTTGATCTGCTGCTGAATCTGGCCAGAAATCCACACCGATATTGCGAACGTCCGGCGATTGCTCGTACATCAAAGGGGCCAGCCCTGAAACCTCTTGCTGGGCCTCTTCTCCCACTGGTAACCTCTCAAACGAACCACAAACACCTGGGCTCTGAACTTGTTTACGCTGGTAAAAGTTCCAACGTTCACTTGCTCTGCTGCTGAATCTGGCCAGAACTCCACACCGATATTGCGAACGTCTGGCGATTGCTACTACACTAAAGGTGCCAGCACTGAAAGCTCTTGCTGGTCCTCATCTCCCACTGGTAACCTCTCAAACGTACCACAAACACCTGGGCTCTGAACTTGTTTAGGCTGGTAAAAGTTCCAACGTTCACTTGCTCTGCTGCTGAATCTGGCCAGAAATCCACACCGATATTGCGAACGTCCGGCGATTGCTACTACACTAAAGGTGCCAGCCCTGAAAGCTGTTGCTGGTCCTCATCTCCCACTGGCAACCTCTCAAACGAACCACAAACACTTGGGCTCGGAACTTACTTAGATTGCTGAAAGTTCCAACGTTCACTTGCTCTGCTGCTGAATCTGGCCAGAACTCCACACCGATATTGCGAACGTCCAGCGATTGCTCCTACACTAAAGGTGCCAGCCCTGAAACCTGTTGCTGGTCCTCTTCTCCCACTGCTAAACTCTCAAACGAACCACAAACACTTGGGCTCGGAACTTACTTAGGTTGCTGAAAGTTCCAACGTTCACTTGCTCTGCTGCTGAATCTGGCCAGAACTCCACACCGATATTGCGAACGTCCGGCGATTGCTCCTACACTAAAGGGGCCAGCCCTGAAAGCTCTTGCTGGTCCTCTTCTCCCACTGGTAACCTCTCAAACGAACCACAAACACTTGGCCTCTGAACTTGTTTACATTGCTAAAAGTTCCAACGTTCACCTGCTGTGCTGCTGAATCTGGCCAGAAATCCACACCGATATTGCGAACGTCCGGTGATTGCTCCTACACTAAAGGTGCCAGCCCTGAAACCTGTTGCTGGTCCTCATCTCCCACTGGTAACCTCTCAAACGAAGCACAAACACTTGGCCTCTGAACTTCTTTAAACACTTAAAGGTCCAAACGTCTCATCGCTTCCTCTCGCTAATTCACGTCAGAGCTCGAGAGTGAAATTGCGAACGTCCAGCGATTGCTCCTACACTAAAGGGTCCAGCCCTGAAAGCTGTTGCCGGTCCTCATCTCCCACTGGTAACCTCTCAAACGAACCACAAAGACCTGGGCTGTGAACTTGTTTAGGCTGGTAAAAGTTCCAACGTTCACTTGCTCTGCTGCTGAATCTGGCCAGAACTCCACACCGATATTGCGAACGTCCAGTAATTGCTCCTACACTAACGGAGCCAGCACTGAAAGCTGTTGCTGGTCTTCTTCTCCCACTGGCAACCTCTCAAACGAACCACAAACACTTGGGCTCGAAACTTATTTAGATTGCTGAGAGTTCCAACGTTCACTTGATCTGCTGCTGAATCTGGCCAGAAATCCACACCGATTTTGCGAACGTCCGGCGATTGCTCGTACATCAAAGGGGCCAGCCCTGAAACCTCTTGCTGGGCCTCTTCTCCCACTGGTAACCTCTCAAACGAACCACAAACACCTGGGCTCTGAACTTGTTTACACTGGTAAAAGTTCCAACGTTCACTTGCTCTGCTGCTCAATCTGGCCAGAACTCCACACCGATATTGCGAACGTCCGGCGATTGCTACTACAGTAAAGGTGCCAGCACTGAAAGCTCTTGCTGGTCCTCATCTCCCACTGGTAACCTCTCAAACGTACCACAAACACTTGGGCTCGGAACCTACTTAGATTACTGAAAGTTCCAACGTTCACTTGCTCTGCTGCTGAATCTGGCCAGAACTCCACACCGATATTGCGAACGTCCGGCGATTGCTCCTACACTAAAGGTGCCAGCCCTGAAACCTGTTGCTGGTCCTCTTCTCCCACTGGCAACCTCTCAAACGAACCACAAACACCTGGGCTCGAAACTTGTTTACGCTGGTAAAAGTTCCAACGTTCACTTGCTCTGCTGCTGAATCTGGCCAGAACTCCACACCGATATTGCGAACGTCCGGCGATTGCTACTACACTAAAGGTGCCAGCACTGAAAGCTCTTGCTGGTCCTCATCTCCCACTGGTAACCTCTCAAACGTACCACAAACACCTGGGCTGTGAACTTGTTTAGGCTGGTAAAAGTTCCAACGTTCACTTGCTCTGCTGCTGAATCTGGCCAGAACTCCACACCGATATTGCGAAAGTCCAGCGATTGCTCCTACACTAAAGGTGCCAGCCCTGAAACCTGTTGCTGGTCCTCTTCTCCCACTGCTAAACTCTCAACGAACCACAAACACCTGGGCTCTGAACTTGTTTAGGCTGGTAAAAATTCAACGTTCACTTTGCTCTGCTGCTGAAAGTGGCTAGAACTCCACACCGATATTGCCAACGTCCGGCGATTGCTCCTACACTAAAGGGGCCAGCCCTGAAACCTGTTGCTGGTCCTCTTCTCCCACTGGTAACCTCTCAAACGAACCACAAACACTTGGGTTCGGAACTTACTTAGGTTGCTGAAAGTTCCAACGTTCACATTGCTCTGCTGCTGAATCTGGCCAGAACTCCACACCGATATTGCGAACGTCCAGCGATTGCTCCTACACTAAAGGGGCCAGCCCTGAAAGCTCTTGCTGGTCCTCATCTCCCACTGGTAACCTCTCAAACGAACCACAAACACTTGGGCTCGGAACTTACTTAGATTGCTGAAAGTTCCAACGTTCACTTGCTCTGCTGCTGAATCTGGCCAGAAATCCCACACCGATATTGCGAACGTCCGGCGATTGCTCCTACACTAAAGGGGCCAGCCCTGAAAGCTGTTGCTGGTCCTCTTCTCCCACTGGTAACCTCTCAAACGAACCACAAACACTTGGGCTCGGAACTTCTTTACATTGCTGAAAGTTCCAACGTTCACTTGCTCTGCTGCTGAATCTGGCCAGAACTCCACACCGATATTGCGAACGTCCGGCGATTGCTCCTACACTAAAGGGGCCAGCCCTGAAAGCTCTTGCTGGGCCTCTTCTCCCACTGGTAACCTCTCAAACGAACCACAAACACCTGGGCTCTGAACTTGTTTACGCTGGTAAAAGTTCCAACGTTCACTTTGCTCTGCTGCTGAATCTGGCCAGAAATCCACACCGATATTGCGAACGTCTGGCGATTGCTACTACACTAAAGGTGCCAGCACTGAAAGCTCTTTGCTGGTCCTCTTCTCCCACTGGTAACCTCTCAAACGTACCACAAACACCTGGGCTGTGAACTTGTTTAGGCTGGTAAAAGTTCCAACGTTCACTTGCTCTGCTGCTGAATCTGGCCAGAACTCCACACCGATATTGCGAACGTCCGGCGATTGCTCCTACACTAAAGGTGCCAGCCCTGAAAGCTGTTGCCGTTCCTCATCTCCCACTGGCAACCTCTCAAACGAACCACAAACACTTGGGCTCGGAACTTGTTTAGATTGCTGAAAGTACCAACGTTCACTTGCTCTGCTGCTGAATCTGGCCAGAACTCCACACCGATATTGCGAACGTCCAGCGATTGCTCCTACACTAAAGGTGCCAGCCCTGAAACCTGTTGCTGGTCCTCATCTCCCACTGCTAAACTCTCAAACGTACCACAAACACCTGGGCTCTGAACTTGTTAGGCTGGTAAAAGTTCCAACGTTCACTTGCTCTGCTGCTGAATCTGGCCAGAACTCCACACCGATATTGCCAACGTCCGGCGATTGCTCCTACACTAAAGGGGCCAGCCCTGAAACCTGTTGCTGGTCCTCTTCTCCCACTGGTAACCTCTCAACGAACCACAAACACTTGGGCTCGGAACTTACTTAGGTTGCTGAAAGTTCCAACGTTCACTTCCTCTGCTGCTGAATCTGGCCAGAAATCCACACCGATATTGCGAAACGTCCGGCGATTGCTCCTACACTAAAGGGGCCAGCCCTGAAAGCTCTTGCTGGTCCTCATCTCACACTGGTAACCTCTCAAACGAACCACAAACACTTGGGCTCAGAACTTACTTAGATTGCTGAAAGTTCCAACGTTCAATTGCTCTGCTGCTGAATCTGGCCAGAAATCCACACCGATATTGCCAACGTCCGGCGATTGCTCCTACACTAAAGGGGCAGCCCTGAAAGCTCTTGCTGGATTTCTTCTCCCACTGGTAACCTCTCAAACGAACCACAAACACCTGGGCTCTGAACTTGTTTAGGCTGGTAAAAATTCCAACGTTCACTTGTTCTGCTGCTGAATCTGGCCAGAACTCCACACCGATATTGCCAACGGTCCGGCGATTGCTCCTACACTAAAGGGGCCAGCCCTGAAACCTGTTGCTGGTCCTCTTCTCCCACTGGCAACCTCTCAAACGAACCACAAACACCTGGGCTCTGAACTTGTTTACGCTGGTAAAAGTTCCAACGTTCACTTTGCTCTGCTGCTGAATCTGGCCAGAACTCCACACCGATATTGCGAACGTCTGGCGATTGCTACTACACTAAAGGTGCCAGCACTGAAAGCTCTTGCTGGTCCTCATCTCCCACTGGTAACCTCTCAAAACGTACCACAAACACCTGGGCTCTGAACTTGTTTAGGCTGGTAAAAGTTCCAACGTTCACTTGCTCTGCTGCTGAATCTGGCCAGAAATCCACACCGATATTGCGAACGTCCGGCGATTGCTACTACACTAAAGGTGCCAGCCCTGAAAGCTGTTGCTGGTCCTCATCTCCCACTGGCAACCTCTCAAACGAAACCACAAACACTTGGGCTCGGAACTTACTTAGATTGCTGAAAGTTCCAACGTTCACTTGCTCTGCTGCTGAATCTGGCCAGAACTCCACACCGATATTGCGAACGTCCAGCGATTGCTCCTACACTAAAGGTGCCAGCCCTGAAACCTGTTGCTGGTCCTCTTCTCCCACTGCTAAACTCTCAAACGAACCACAAACACTTGGGCTCGGGAACTTACTTAGGTTGCTGAAAGTTCCAACGTTCACTTGCTCTGCTGCTGAATCTGGCCAGAACTCCACACCGGATATTGCGAACGTCCGGCGATTGCTCCTACACTAAAGGGGCCAGCCCTGAAAGCTCTTGCTGGTCCTCTTCTCCCACTGGTAACCTCTCAAACGAACCACAAACACTTGGCCTCTGAACTTGTTTACATTGCTAAAAGTTCCAACGTTCACCTGCTGTGCTGCTGAATCTGGCCAGAAATCCACACCGATATTGCGAACGTCCGGTGATTGCTCCTACACTAAAGGGGCCAGCCCTGAAAGCTCTTGCTGGTCCTCATCTCCCACTGGTAACCTCTCAAACGAAGCACAAACACTTGGCCTCTGAAATTCTTTAAACACTTAAAGGTCCAAACGTCTCATCGCTTCCTCTCGCTAATTCACGTCAGAGCTCGAGAGTGAAATTGCGAACGTCCAGCGATTGCTCCTACACTAAAGGGTCCAGCCCTGAAAGCTGTTGCCGGTCCTCATCTCCCACTGGTAACCTCTCAAACGAACCACAAAGACCTGGGCTGTGAACTTGTTTAGGA